>NC_143033.1:87578628-87878628 GCF_057628025.1 Oncorhynchus mykiss
ACCGCGTGGGATTGAGAAAGAGGGAGAGAGGGAAAGGGAGATGGCGCAGGAAGACAGAGATGGAGTCACTAGAGAGTGTCTGAGCCGAGCCGACCAGACTGGCAGTCTTCTCCAGCGCTAATGGGAAACACAGATAGAACATTATTGTTACTGAGCTCGTCCAGATGGACAACAGTAGAGAGAAAAGACCTGAACAGAGGAGGGGGATGAGGGGGAAGATGGCCGAGGAGGAGGAGAAGGAGGAGGAGGAGGGAGCGTTGTTCACTGGCTGGCTGGGAGAATGTGACTAGACGTCGAGTCGAGGGGGGGAAGAAAAGACAGGAAAGGGAGGAAGAAGAGACAGATATAATGCACCATTTTTGTCTGTTTGTCTCTAAAACCTCAGGCAAGTCCATAATGCCTCTGTCATGCCAATGAAGTTTGTTTGAGATTGATTGAATTGACAGAGGCAGCCAGTGAGACAAAGATGGAAGGAGAGTGAAGGGGTGAGAGGGAGAAAGGCGCCAGAATAAGGAAATAGAAAGCTCATTACAACCCCGTTTTTTTTATAGATCTCTCATTTTGTCTCTGCACTTTGTTTTATTTATTTGAAGTTAGTGGCTTAATGAGATCCCTGAGGTATGGAAGACAGCTGAGAATGAGGAAAAGAGAGAGAGATAGAGGGGGATAGAAGGGGAGAAATAGACTGAGGAAAGGAAAGATGGAGGGAGGGAGGCAAAGAAAGGGAGTCAGGAGAAATAGGAGTGTGAAGAAGTGGAGAAGGTGGAGATAGGAGATACAGCTCCCTCTAAAGTAGGGTTTACCAAACTCGGTCCTGGGGCCCTCCATTGGTGCACGTTTTGCAATACACAGCTGATTCAAATAATTAAAGCTTGATGGTGAGTTGATTATTTGAATCAGCTGTGTAGTGCTAGGGCAAAAACCTAAACGTGCACCCAGGGGGGGCCCCAGGACCGAGTTTGGTAAACCCTGCTCTAAAGAACAGTACGTTGTCCTGTAAAGCTCAAGAGAATGCCTCTAACATTCGCTCTCTCCCTCTCACTCCCTCTCTCTTTAACAGATAGCCACCAAAACTGCAGGGGAAAGATAATGGTGTGTGTGTGTCTGCGTGTGTGTGTGCGTGTGTGTGTGTGTGTGTGTGTGTGTGTGTGTGTGTGTGTGTGTGTATGTGTGTGAGTGAGTGAGTATAATGAAGCCCAATGCAGATCCCTCAGCCCACCCAGACTGAGAGGTTTGGTCACAATGCAGATCCCTCACCCTACCCAGACTGAGAGGTTTGGCCACAATGCAGATCCCTCACCCCACCCAGACTGAAAGGTTTGGCCACAATGCAGAACCCTCACCCCACCCAGACTGAGAGGTTTGGTCACAATGCAGATCCCTCACCCCACCCAGACTGAGAGGTTTGGCCACAATGCAGATCCATCACCCCACCCAGACTGAAAGGTTTGGCCACAATGCAGAATCCTCACCCCACCCAGACTGAGAGGTTTGGTCACAATGCAGATCCCTCACCCCACCCAGACTGAGAGGTTTGGCCACAATGCAGATCCCTCAGCCCACCCAGACTGAGAGGTTTGGCCACAATGCAGATCCCTCAGCCCACCCAGACTGAGAGGTTTGGCCACAATGCAGATCCCTCAGCCCACCCAGACTGAGAGGTTTGGCCTCAATGCAGATCCCTCAGCCCACCCAGACTGAGAGGTTTGGTCACAATGCAGATCCCTCAGCCCACCCAGACTGAGAGGTTTGGCCACAATGCAGAACCCTCACCCCACCCAGACTGAGAGGTTTGGCCACAATGCAGATCCCTCAGCCCACCCAGACTGAGAGGTTTGGCCACAATGCAGATCCCTCAGCCCACCCAGACTGAGAGGTTTGGCCACAATGCAGATCCCTCAGCCCACCCAGACTGAGAGGTTTGGCCACAATGCAGAACCCTCACCCCACCCAGACTGAGAGGTTTGGCCACAATGCAGATCCCTCAGCCCACCCAGACTGAGAGGTTTGGCCACAATGCCGCGGCACCCAGCCAGCCCTTTGTGCCGAAGCAGAGGAATGGGAAACAGATGCCACATAAAATACCCTGGCAGGGGGTTTGTTTATTGATTCATTTGTTGTATTTACTCCCTTTAAACAAAGCTGGATTACTACACAGTCAAATGTGCACTGCAGTTGTGTGTGTGTGTGTGTGTGTGTGTGTGTGTGTGTGTGTGTGTGTGTGTGTGTGTGTGTGTGTGTGTGTGTGTGTGTGTGTGTGTGTGTGTGTGTGTGTGTGTGTGTGCGTAAGAGAGAAAGAGTGTGGTGTGTGTCACGTATGTGCGTGTGTGTACTTGCATTCGTGTGTGTCTATGTGTGTGTTCGCACAAGTTTGTGTTGTGTGTCACATTCGAACACAGTCTACCGGTGATCAACAAGATGTCGACGACAGACACCGTTTCCCTGTTTCTAGCTCTTAGCCAAAAAGCGTTGATGTGATGTGATAGCTGCTGGGGAGACTATACCAACCACTATGACACTGGTGTTCAGCTAGAAGTTCACAGGAAAAACACTGACGTAATAAGCCCCAGGGCCTGCGGTTAAACTGCACATTTACTGCGGGGTCTGCTGCAGGTGAAACTTCTCTACTTCTCTCCTGTGTTCCACTGAGAGTGTCCTTAGCTACATCCTCTGGTGCTCTACACATCTGAAGTGGAGGACGGAGAGAAGAGAGGAGAAGAAAAGAGGAGAGGAGTAAGATCTCTCCAGTCTCCTGGCCCCACCTGGAGTGACTCATCAATATGATCTGTCTATTTTTACTCTGAGTTTCTGACACCAATCTACTGTAATGGAGAGGAGACATTTCCTCTACTTCTCTACCTATTCCCTAATTGCACATGGTGAAGTGGGAGCAGGGTGCTACTGTGTTCTCCTTCTCAAGAGTTCATAAGAGCCAGTTCTTCAACTCCTAACCTATCTTTAAACTTTAAAAAAATCAAAAATAAATTGTGAGTAACCGACTTCCTCTCGTCACTCAGACGACGTCTGTCCAGCTCTTCCGTTGTGGCTCCCGGCCTCCCACTCCGCAGCCAGCCCACTCCATTGTAGCCACCACTCTGCAGCGTTCTGCTCTGCTCCCGCTGAAGTCACAGAGGTTGATGGCTGTCTCATAACTGTCAAGCACTCACTTTCACCACGCCGGGTTGTCGGGGGCTAGCTAGACGCAGCATACCTCAAGCTGTTTTTACCCATCAGTAGGTAGAGGGGGGAAATGAAAAAGCATGTGTGACGAATTGAAGGTGAGGGTGAGAAAGCAAGCAAGTGGAGGAGGAGAGGAGATGGAGATTGGAGGGCAGAGAGGAAGAAGAGGAAGGTGTGAAGAAATGCCGAGCTGTGGGGATCGGGAGACCTGAATCAGCACTTATGCAAACGCTCCATGGCGTTAGCCACACCCCCCCCCCCCCACACACACACCACACACACACCTGTAAACAGCCAACCAGCATGTTTGTGTTTGTTGTGGAGCTGTGAGTATCTCCCATATTGCGGTGTCCTCCAGGCTACAGGGGGCTGGTGGAATAGAGAGACCCCCTGTTGCGCACAGAGACTATTACATGGTCTAACAGAGCTCAACTAATAACCTACACCAGATCATCCAATTCCCACTTCCTCCTTTACAGATCATCACCTATCAGAGGAGCTGGGGCACTCCTACCTCGACTCCGATCTACACCTCTCTGCGCTCTTTCTCTCTCTCACACTCTCACTCTCACTCTCACTCTCACTCTCACTATCACTCTCTCTCTCTCTCTCAGCATAGAGATGCGGTCATAGGGCAGAGATTCAGCGGGAGGCAAGAGGCTCTGATGCAAAAGTGTCCATATTTATTTACAATGCTCAATAGGTGATGGGCGGTGATGAATGTTTACCAGACTTACTTCTCAAACAAAACAACCAAACTCAGTAAGCCTAGAACAGGCTTACCCTGTAGCTTTCATAGCTGTTACAGGTTGGGGGAGTAACTGGCTCAAGCAGCCTCCCGACTTGAATTCCTCCCTCACTCTGTCTGTTTGTGTTTTATTTTGATCCCGTCGGCTGTTTGTTGCTGTTAATCTGTTTGATTAGCTGTCATGGAGCTCCAAAACAACGTTTCACACCAAATATGTGGTTTTGGTGGTTGAGGACATCTGTCCCTTCTGCAAACATGAATCACACACAAATTCACAAAAATCGTAAAGCCAAGCCTACATACAGGTAGCTGACAAAATAAAGGAAACACTTGAGTAAATGAAGGACACAAAGTATATTGAAAGCAGGTGCTTCCACACAGGTGTGGTTCCTTAGTTACATAAGCAATTTACATTCCATCATTCTTAGGGTCATGTATAAAATGCCCAGTTGCCCATTATTTTGGCTACCCTGGCTAGAAGAGATCTCAGTGACTTGGAAAGAGGGGTCTCAAAGGAGCATAGGGTGTTTGTCTGTGTGTGTGTGTGTGTGTGTGTCAGTCACCAGATCTCAAACCAACTGAACACATATCGGAGATTCTGGAACGGTGCCTGAGACAGTGTTTTCCACCACCATCAACAAAACACCAAATGATGGAATTTGTCAGGGTAGAATGGTGCCGCCTCCCTCCAGTAGAGTTCCAGACATGTGTAGAATCTATGCCAAGGTGCATTGAAGCTGTTCTGGCAGTTCTGGTGGCCCTTTGTTTCGTCAGTTACCTGTACATACACTCCTCTGATCACCACCTGGTTGTGTGTTCACTCACCTGGTTGTGTGTTCACTCACCTGGTTGTGTGTTCACTCACCTGGTTGTGTGTTCACTCACCTGGTTGTGTGTTCACTCAGGCCTTTTTTTTTTATTTGTGTGTGTTTGTAGGTTCATGTTTGTATGTGTATCATGGTTTGTTCGGGGGTTGGTGGGGGCCCGTCCAATCAAAATGAGCTTAGGGCCACAAAAGAGCTAGAACCGGTTGACACTGTCCCCATTTGAGGTATTAGTGTTGTTTATATGCATTTGGTTTGCTTTGTGGACAGTTGTTTTTTGTGTCTATGCCTTTGTCCTGCTGGTGGTGATTGAGTCAATGCTATTGACTGACCTCCCAGATAAAGAAAGATGACACGTGAACATCATTGTATTAAACAGTGCAGTCGTGTATTGACTTTTTAATGTTGCTGTTGGACCCAGGCAAAATGGCTCACTGATTGTGTTTTAGATCAGAGACAGTGGCAGCTTCTAAAATGGACTGTTAGGGTCTGCTTCACTGCTTTCTGCCAGGAACACAATGAACCCAACACAACAAGGACTGTCTGGGGAGGGAGGGGGGAGAGAGAGAGAGCATAGGAGGCTGGTGGGTGGAGTAGTAGGAGGACAGGCTCATTGTAATAGCTGAAATGGAATATGGTTTCCATATGTTTGATACTGTTCCATTACAATGAACCCATCCTCCTATATCTCTTCCCACCAGCCTCCTCAGAGAGAGAGAGAGAGCATGGGAGGCTGGTGGGTGGAGCTGTAGGAGGACAGGCTCATTGTAATAGCTGAAATGGAATATGGTTTCCATATGTTTGATACTGTTCCATTACAATGAACCCATCCTCCTATATCTCTTCCCACCAGCCTCCTCAGAGAGAGAGAGAGACATATTTCCCACAGATCACACAAACCCACATAAAATTTGAAAACAAATCAAACGTGGATCAACTTCCATATCTGTTAGTCTAAATACCGCAGTGTGCAGTCGCAACAAGATCTTTGGCCCGTTGCCATGAGAAAAGGGAAACCAGTGGAGTGTAAACATTGTAAATACCACCTATATTTATCTACCTGCACATTGTTACAACACTGTACATAACCAATAATATAACATTTCAAATGTCTATATTCTTTTAACTTGTGAGTGTAATGTTTACTTTGTCTGTCTGTTCCATTTGCTTTGGCAATATAAACATATGTTTCTCATGTCAGTAAAGCCCTTTGAATTGAATATGAGAGAGAGAAAGAGAGTGTGTGTTCTCTGTACAATCAAACCAGGCATTTACTAATCTACCAGAGTTAGAGTTCTGAACTACACACTAAAGCATGAAATAGATCAACAGAATATGAGATGTAATGAGATGAATATGAAAAGGGAGAACGGAAACAACCTGTTCAAATTGTATTATCCCACGTAATGTCATGTAATCATCCAACAAAAGTGTTACTCACTGTCAGAGGTTGCTGATAACATTGTAAACAACACGTTGCATTAAACCATAGGTTTGCCAGGATGGACATGAGAAAGAGATGTGATTCGGTGAGGGGGGTATTTTGAGGGACTGTAAGTGACCATCACTTGGGAAGTCAGTGTGTAGCACCAGTCTACATGGAACTGTAGTAGTTATAGTAGGGGGAGGTGCATCGACTGACTGTCTGCTGTTTCTTCACCGAGCTGGAACATTTTACCATCAGACAAATCTCCCTCCCCCACCCGTTCCCTCACAAAATCTACACACACACACACACACACACACACACACACACCCGTGCGTCAACCCTCCTTCCATTGCCTCACGCCTCCATTTTTTTCCCTCTCCATCAACTCCGTGACACTCAGCAGTGAGCCGTGACATTACAGAAAAACAGAGAGGGTGGTAGAGAAAAGAGGAAGGTTGGGGAAGTAACACACGAGAGGAAGAAAGTTGAAAGGGAGGAGAGAGCTAAATTTACAGCAAGCAAGCGCGCGAGAGAGTGGTAGAAAAGAGAGTGAGGGACATGTGATTTCAATGTCACGAGGTGACGTGGGGACGGCTGTTGCTGGGGGTGAAGGAGCGGTGAGGCAGCAAACTCGATGGCCTACAGATCTGATGAGGGAGTGGTCCCCTTGAAAGAAAGAGCTCAATAATTTACAGCCAAGCGGGGGAAAGAGGGAGAGAAGAGAGCAGCAAGAAGAAAGGATAACAGAGAAGGGACTGGTGGGAGACAGCCATCAGTAATGGACAGGTACACTACGTGACCAAACGTATGTGGACACCTGCTCGTAGAACATCTCATTCCAAAATCATGGGCATTATTATGGAGTTGGTATCCCCTTCTCTGCTATCACAGCCTCTACTCTTCTGGGAAGGCTTTTCACTAGATGTTGGAAGATTGTTGCGGGGACTTGCTTCCATTCAGCCTCAAGAGCATTAGTTAGGTTGGGCACATGTTGGGCGGTTAGGTCTCGTTTGCAGTCGGCATTCCAATTCATCCCAAAGGCATTCGATGGGGTTGAGGTCAGGGCTCTGTGCAGGCCAGTCAAGTTCTTCCACACCAATCTTGACAATCCATTGCTGTATGGACCTTGCTTTGTGCACGGGGCATTGTCATGCTGAAACAGGAAAGGGCCTTCTCCGAACTGTTGCCACAAAGCCGGAAGCACAGAATCATCTAGAATGTCATTGTAGGCTGTAGCGGTAAGATTTCCCTTCACTGGAACTAATTGGCCTAGCCCGAACAATGAAAAACAGCCACAGACATTATTCCGCCACCAAACTTTGGTTGGTACTATGTATTCAGTTCTCCTGGCATCTGCCAAACCAAGAGTCATCTGTAGATGTATTCTACCTCTATTTGAAAACCACAGAGCCAGTCCCTAGACGCATGACTAAGTCTCAGAGTAAACCCTATCTCATATGTGTTACCACATAGGGAGGTAATGACGACATCAATATGGGAAATGAACTGACATTAGTGGAGGTCGGAGATAGAAATAGACCAGAAATATAGAAATAGGAGGTAGAAATAGTGATATTCTAACAGTTTCCATGACCAAAACATAATGAAACTTGCGGAAGAAGAAGAATGTAGGGGTTTTCTGTGTGTACTGTAAGTTAATAAAGCATTAGAAGGGATCCTTCAAAGGGCAAAGGGATGTAAGAATGGGTGAAAGTTGTGGTCAGACTTAAGAGTTCTTCATGATGCAGTCATTTTACACTCATTCCCAGGGCCACATTCTATTCTCTACATTTGAAAGAGCCGAAGAAAAAAATCATGGAGTTGTTCATGAGTTTGGGTGATTATAGCCATAGCTAATTAGCGGCAGGTTTCAATTAAACCATTAAGCAACAAGCTAATCTCCACCATTTCTCCAACCTCTCATTTGAGCTCAGATATTCATTCTTTTGACAAATGGTATTCATTTTCTCACATATATAAATATTCATATTCACACTGATGCAAATGGTTTTTCAACAATGTAACATGCATGTGTACTGTGGGGTTGCAGTGCCATCTAGTGGTCGCCAGGTGTACTGCAACATAATAATTTACGTCTTTCAACTCCCTTGGGTGGCAGTAAAGAGTGGTGTCTCATACTAACCCATTGTATTGTATTGGAACAGGTGTGTAAACTGGGTTTAGTAAAGTCATTGTGCTGGAGACCACTGTACTACATCAATCTTTATTTTCCTAATCAATGCACTGAATCTGTAATCAATCCCTGTTGCCTAACAGTGGAGCGAACAAGGTCCCTTAATGTGTGAAAATACATGACACATTCATTGTGACAACCTAGCAACCTTAGTACAGTAAAAGTCAATTGCCTAACAACTGTTGACAGTACAGGGAGTTCTACCTGTATATGAGAGAGACCTACCATACATTACCCTTTATCACGTTCCCAATCACATGGTTTAGAAAAAGCAAGACTGATCACAGTGGAGTCTCTCACAGAGTCTATTCCAGTGACCAGAGGGAGGAGAGCTATAGTACCTTCAACAGTAACCAGACTTTCTCAACAGGCATTACAGTTCAAAACCAAATCTCTCACAGTAATGTTAATAGGGTCTTTTTGAGAAGTGTAACTTGGGCAAAAATAACTTCTGATTTCACCTAATTTTAACAGTCTGTCTAAAAGAGCACATGTACAAAAATATTTTTTACTCCCATCTCAATTATTTTTTTTAAAGACTATAGTAAGGGCCTATTAAACGCCAAAAAAAGTAACAGGGCTGATCATTTTTTCTTAAACAAGCCATACATCCACTTGTGACAGGGGAACGGAAGTTTGGTGCAAAAGGGAGTGGCAATTGAATGAAAGCCTGTCTATGAGTAACAGGGTTAACGTGTTCTGCTCGAATAGTTTCACCACATTTCACCATACCTGAACAGGCAGTTAACCCACTGTTCCTAGGCCGTCATTGAACTGACTTGCCTAGTTAAATAAAGGTAAATATTAAGTTCAGTTCACATAACAGGGTTGACCTTAAAACGAGGGACAGACGTAAATGAAGTACATGAAATAAATACATCTTCAGAGATGACTTTGTCCAAGTACAATAACTACGGCTTTACAATGATGTTGAAACTTGGAGAAATGTGGGAATTAAGTGTGTTCAAATCTTCCTAGAAGTGACACAGGGTTGATGGAGGGACATGTCAAAATGCTACGTTTTGGCACTTCAGCAAGCCTTTATACACATCTGATTGATTGAATTCTCCATTCGGTCTCTATTAAAAAGGGCACTTTGTTATAACAGGTTTTTTTAAATGTAATATTAGTGCAGAACATTGTGCACCAATATAAAAAGGGATGCGAAAGGCACTCTTTTAGTGGAACGACCCAATAGTAAACAAGCAGATAGTGGTGGTATGTCACCATCACACTGTTTTCATCAGTTAACATGTGGTAGAGCAGTAGCAAAGAGCACAGAAGTAAAAAATATATAAATATGACTTGTAACACCCCATGAATTATTCAAGTGGGGGAAGTTCGGTGAATGTACTTCAATGAAATATCATTTTTGGCACTTCTGCCGTTGTGTAAAAGATACATTTTGCTCAGTTTCCCCCCCATCCCTGACTATGGAGAAGTGGATATCGTTCATTTGTAGTAGATTTGCTCCAAGTGTCTCAGCATCACTCCTCCCAGAACCATTTATAGAGCTCAGTAACCATCCGATTCTCAGGGTGGCCTCTGATGTACTCACAGCTGTTGCAGGCATTCTGAATGGGGAAGCTGTTGATACGGACCGTGTGGATCCTCTGCCACGTGAAGTATTTACGGTACATCTCCTCATTCTCGTCCAAGAAGAGGAGGTGTTTGGCCAGGGCTCTGGGTGAGCGGAAGTCATCCACATGGATGAAGGAATCTCCAGGGATGAACTTCTCATAGTTCCCTCTTGTCGGGCCCATGACCACAGGAACTGCGCCTAACTTGAGAGCGTTATATAGTTTTTCTGTAATGTAGTCCTTATGGACGGAGTTCTCAAAAGACAAGTAGAATTTACAGCTGGCCACGATCATTCTGTATTCACTAAGAGATACCTTTTTGTTGAAAGGGTCTCCGTAGGTGTGAATCCTGATGAATTTGCGCAGCTCCATGTAGTACCAAGTTCTCTTGTGTTCTCGGTTCCAGTTGCTAACGATCCAACAGACCAGTCGTTTTTTATGCGGGACAAACTCCTCCCTCTCTGTAGTCCGAGGGACGAGAGATCCATAAGGCATGTTGATGTCTGCATCCTGCCTGTAGTTCAAAGTCACATTAAACAGATCTTCCAAGCCTGGTATTCTATTCGTGTGTGCCGGCGATTCGAAATTCATCCACACCCATTTCTGGAAGGAGGGCCGTGGTTCTTGGGGCAGGTTGGATAAATCCTCTTCGATTTCTCTGTGGTGGATGAGAACGGCATCCGCTTGACTGTACAGCTCTCGGTCCGCTGTCAGGTGACAGCCTTCGATGTTGTACAAGGACCTGCAGGAGTTCAGTTTAAAGGGATGGTCAAAGGGCCAGTGCCAGACCAGCACGGTAACGTCCTGTTTGTGCTCCGCCTGGAAGTGCTTGGCCAGGACAGGGAGCCAGGTGATAGCAGGTCGGTACAGTAGACAGGTCAGCAAGCAGCCCAGCAGGAGAATGCCCATCAGGCTCCGGTGCCCAATTCTACAATTTGGTCCAAGACACGTCATTTGGCCTGCCAAAAGGAAAGGCTGTTCGTTTATGAGTTTATTAAGAAAAGGCAAACATCTAATCACTATTATTGCATGTATTCGTAAAGTTGACACTGATAATTTTAGCACGAGGACTACTGGTCAATCATAAACTCAGACTACAGACAGGTTTTAGGGTGAGGGCAGACATCTGCTGAAGAGGCTAGTTCTCTATCAGCTGACCATTTCATTGGTTCACTAGTCATGCATATTATGTGGTTGTCATAACAGTAATAAAGTAACAAAGTAACAAAGTAACAAAGTCAATAAGACAAGCTTAGGTTTCTGTTAGGTTAGTGACTTCTGAAGTGACTGAGGCAGTGGTTGTCACGAAGATCCTGAGTTCACAGGACATGCTTTCCATCCAGAGAAACAAATTAGCCATGTGGTCAAACTAAACAAATACTCTGGATACTTATCCGGGCTATTGTGTGTATAGAGTCCACCCTCTGAACCCGAATATATCAATAACTATTGAGGATACAGTAAGACTATTGAACTAAGGAGTCATGGGACCCAATGTGTTGGGGGCTGTGATTTCACCCTTGCCCGGGGTAATTAACTACAGGTTGCAGGATATGTAACCCAAAGGGCTACTAATGAGAGGACAGGTTCTACGTAAACATACGACGCAGTCAAATAAAGACAGCACGTTATACAACGGGAAATACAAGAGTAGACAATAAATTACATGGTAATAACAAACCTGTGTGACTGTTTTGATAACAACAAGTTGCCATAAAGCCAGCTAATATTTAAATACATGAATATAGCTATGTAGGATCTATACACACACACACACACACACACACACACACACACACACACACACACACACACACACACACACACACACACACACACACACACACACACACACACACACACACACACACACACACACACACACACACACACACACACACACACACACACACAGTATCTGATAAAACGTTAATTCCGATGTTTTCTGTTTCGATCTTGTCGGTTAAAAGAAACACAATCCTTTTTCTAACAACCGATGATACTGACTTGATAAAAGACAAACACATCAGAAACTCAACACTAAATCAGACAGACAGAGACTCCATTCAAACATAGAGAACAGCTACATCCAATAATTCATATCTACACCACATTCCACATTGCTCTTCAAGGAAATAATATACTGGGTGAGGGGTGCTTACCTGCTAGCTCTGAGATTTGACTTTGAACTTAAACAGAATGATGTTGCTAGCTTTGACTTAAAACCACACCTGACACCTAGCTGAGTCACATTGCACTCATGTGTCTCCACAACCTTGAGTGAGGATACGCCTAGAACTGGTGTGCTACTGCAGGCAGGGGGACAGCCTCTCTAGCCTTTGCCCTTCATGTCACACCTTAGACACACTGCCCACTTCCCTGCCGTGTGCAATTTATCAAAGAAATACACACCTTCATAATGTGCTTCGTTTTGTCAATGTGGGTTGGAGAGCGACCCTCCTGTAGGTTCTCACTCCTGCCCCAGAGTTGTAAATAACCAGGTGCAGCTTATCAACCAGCTAATTATTCAAATCAGGTGCGCTAGATTAGGGTCGGAGCGAAAACCTACAGGATGATAGCTCTCGGGGAACAGGGTTGGAGAGCCCTAGTATATCATGTGTAAGTAGTGTTATGAAATGTAAATAATATTTTAAAAGACAATGCATACGTGTAAAGCAGTGTAAATATCAGAGGAGGAAGTAAATACTCCAAATATAAAAATACTCCAATACCTTGACTTTGTTGTCCTTAAGTAATTTTGCCACAACTTTGGAAGTATGCTTGTGGTCATTGTCCATTTGGAGACCCCTTTGCGACCAAGCTTAAACTTCCTGACTGATGTCTTGAGATGCTGCTTCAATACATCCAGATAATTTTCCTACCTCATGATGCCATCTATTTTGTGAAGCAGTGGCTTCTTCCTTGCTGAGCGGCCTTTCAGGTTATGTTGATATAGAACTTGTTTTACTGTGGATGTAGATACTTTTGTACCTGTTTCCTCCAGCATTTTCATAAGGTCCTTTGCTGTTGTTCTGGGATTGATTTTCACTTTTCGCACCAAAGTACGTTCATCTCTAGGAGACAGGACGCTTCTCCTTCCTGAGCGGTATGATGGCTACGTGGTCCCATGGTGTTTATACTTAGATACTATTGTTTGTACAGATGAATGTGGTACTTTCAGGCGTTTGGAAATTGCTCCCAAGGATGAACCAGACTTGTGGAGGTCTACAATTTTTTTCTGAGGTCTTGGCTGATTTCTTTAGATTTTCCCATGATGTCAAGCAAATAGTCACTGAGTCTGAAGGTAGGCCTTGAAATACATCCACAGGTACACCTCAAATTGACTCAAATGATGTCAATTAGCCTACCAGAAGTTTCTAAAGCCATGACACAATTTTCTGGAATTTTCCAAGATGTTTAAAGGCACAGTCAACTTAGTGTGTGTAATCTTCTGACCCACTGGAATTGTGATACAGTGAATTATAAGTGAAATAATCTGTCTGTAAACAAGTGTTGGAAAAATTACTTGTGTCATGCACAAAGTAATGTCCTAACCGACTTTTCAAAACTACAGTTTGTTTACAAGAAATGTGTGTAGTGGTTGAACAATGAGTTTTAATGTCTCCAACCTAAGTGTATGTAAACTTCCAACTTCAACATTTCCAGAGTGGGCTCTGCTAAGCTATGATACATTTTGTAAGCACCACCAACACAGTGAATGGGAAAATGTATTAAAAGGGAACTCCCTCTGCTAGTGATTTGCTGAATGTGCAACCCTAAAGGAGAGCTGTGATTGGTTAATGACCTTTTATAATATCTTCAAAAGTACCAGAGACCCAACTCTGTAAATGTTACATGTTTGAAGATTATTATTGTTCCAAACAATATGTCAAAACATTTGGTGCCATATTATTAGCACACAATGATTACGTCAAGGTTGGGACTCCACAAACTTGTTGGATGCATTTGCTGTTTGTTTATAATGTCATACTTCCCATGTAATTGTAATGGTGAGAGGTTAGCATGTCTTGGGCCTTTTTTCACCCAACTTTTAATCTAAATCCAATGACATGGTGACATTTTCTGTTGATTTCAAGTTGAATTCATGTTAGTTGAAATCTCAACCAAATGTAAATGAAACTAGACTTTGAACTGACATCTGTGCCCAGTGGGTGGGACCAAATTTGGTTTATATTCAAAATTGGGATGACTAGGTTACCTAGACTTTTTCAATCCACAAAGTATTAACTGGGATTTTATTAGGCATACAGTTGCATAGGGCAGGACTACACTATGCAAATCTGCATAAAGCAAGCTCAGCCTTGTGAGTTGTATCGTCCAATCATGTTGTTTTCTCTGTGTCTGTGCATAGTAAACTCCACCAGTCTTCTTTCAAATATAATTAATATGAACAAGTCTCCTCGTCTGAGTCTGCTCTTGGGTTCACCTGCTCCGCGTAACATAATCTCCAATCCAAGAACCTGAAGTAAATCATTAGGCCATGGCTATCCTCTTCCTTTATTAAAAAAAAACACCTCACATCAACTGTCATTATTTTGTCTCCTAACAACTATAGAAAAGCTCAGTGTATTAGTGAGCAGTTATCTTCATATTATTCCTATAACTGCATTCTCCCTGTTCTCCTCTTTATATCAGCGAGACGTGGCTATTGTTGAGCAGGGGATGTCCCACCTTGTTGTGTTTCTACCCCCCCATTCAGCACCAGGTATGTTTCCCTCGGCCTTAATTACCCAAGGATATGGACATGACCTGGTGAACAGGACCTTGGTATTTGCCTCGGTTGTATTCATTAGGGCAAAACGGAAAATAAGCATTTCTTATTGGACAAGTTCAAGTCTGTTTACCTCTGTTTGCTTTAGGGTTGCAACACTAACATAACAGGGAGGCTTTGTTTGAACAAGTCAATGCGTTGTTGAACTTGAATAGGCTCTAACTGCTATATTAATGGATTGTGTGTATGACGAGATGTAGGGTGTTTTAATGCCGTATAGCAGGGGTGTCAAACTCATTCCATGAAGTGCCTACTGTCTAGAAGTTAGTTTTTTACTTTCAGTTAAGCCCTGGACAACCAGGTGTAGGAGTTCCTTACTAATTAGTGACCTTAATTCATCAATCAAGTACAATGGAGGAGTGAAAACCTGCAGACACTTGGCCCTCTGTGGAATGAGTTTGACTCCTGTACCGTATAGGATCAGTGAAATTACTGATTATGGACACATTAGGTAAAGTAGGATTACCTACGTCTACGTCTATCATGATGAATGCTGGCCTTGTGCCTTTAATCCCTATTTTACAGTTGTTAATAAAGTTGCAATGAGATTTCGGCATTCATTCTTGAAGAATATTACTTGTCTTGTTAACTGAGACCATCATAACCCAAAATATATGCCTTTTAACTCCATTGTTTGTAAACAATGTTATTATATTATATCATCATAATTAATAATGACATAATTAGATCATTACACTGCATAGTTTCAAGACATAGTTAAAACTATCATTTTGATTTCATGGCTGGTCCTCAGAGTGGTTACATTTCTCAGCCCCACAGCTCAGCTGGTTACCAAACTGCCCTTATTGTGGAATCAGTTGCATCAGCTTAAAAACAAACACATCTCATTGTGGTGATACAGTACATGAGCGGAGCATTGCATTTATGACCATCATTTCTAGGAAATTACATGCATTGTCAGGTAAGAGACACAATTGAGGACTGGGCCTGTTGTTACAGTATTTAAGTCATCCTTTTTGTTCTGGTAGTGTATACTGAACCGGCAGCAAATAAATGGCGGACAGTGGTACGCTAAGCCAATATAAATGTTTATATCTTATGGAATAACCCTCATTCCTAAACCTAACCTTAAATCATTTAGACTCCTAAACCTAACCTTAAATCATTTAGACTCCTAAACCTAACCTTAAATCATTTAGACTCCTATGCCTAACCTTAAGTCATTTAGACTCCTATGCCTAACCTTAAATCATTTAGACTCCTATGCCTAACCTTAAATCATTTAGACTCCTATGCCTAACCTTAAATCATTTAGACTCCCATGCCTAACCTTAAATCATTTAGACTCCTATGCCTAACCTTAAATCATTTAGACTCCTTTACCTAACCTTAAATCATTTAAACTCCTATGCCTAACCTTAAATAATTTAGACTCCTATGCCTAACCTTAAATCATTTAGACTCCTATGCCTAACCTTAAATCATTTAGACTCCTATGCCTAACTGTCACACCCTGACCTTAGAGCATTTTACGTCTCTATTTTGGTTTGGTCAGGGTGTGATTTGGGTGGGCATTCTATGTTCTTTTTTCTATGTTTTTGTATTTCTTTGTTTTGGCCGGGTATGGTTCTCAATCAGGGACAGCTGTCTATCGTTGTCTCTGATTGGGAAACATACTTAGGTAGATTTTTTTTCCCACATGGTTTTCAGGACTGTTGTGGTTATTCCCTTTGTTATTTTGTGATAGTGTTCAGTTTTAATAAAGTAAGCATGAACACTTACCACTTTGGTCCGATGATTCCTCGTCTTCCGACGACGAATACCGTTACACTAACCTTACGTTTTCATTCTGCTGGTTGAATATGCACTTCCTTTATGTTTGGTTATTCATCTCTTTTATTGTCTCTTTGTCATGTACTGTCATGTTGTCTTGTCTCTGTCCTTTCCCTTCACCCTGTCTCCCTCTGCTGGTCGTGTTAGGTTACCTTTTCTCCCCCGCTTTCCCCCAGCTGTCCCTTGTCTCCTCTAACTACCCATTCACCCCGTTCCCCACCTGTTCCCTTTTTCCCTCTGATTAGGTCCCTATATCTCTCTCTGTTTCTGCTCCTGTCCTTGTCGGATTCTTGTTTGTTTGTGTCATTCATGCCTGAACCAGACTGTCGTCATGTTTGCTGTAACCTTGTCCTGTCCTGTCGGAATCTGCCGGTCCATCTGAGCCTACCTATGTTTGGTAATTAAAGAAGCTCTGTTTAAGTTGATTCGCTTTTGGGTCCTCATTCACGCACCGTAACACTCTTATTGAAACAATTGATCACCTTCATTGTTTTACTGTGAAGTGTGCTGCGATTTTAAATGCAAAGTTTGATTTAATGCAATTTGAGTTTGGGATCAAATCCCTTTAAATTCCTGACTGTTGAATTGGACAAGGAATTCCTCCGTAAGAGTCAAGTCCAATTTGTGAATTGATTAGACTGTAGTTGGAAGTGAACTTCTTTCCTCAGAAGGAAACCCTGAAAGGATTAGTTTTATATATTTACATAATCTATAAAGTCATCAATGTCTTATTTTATTTTCCAATGTCTGATGAAGCCAACTCTCAACGCACATCATTATGTCTTCATCGGCATTGTGATCGGTTGTGCACTAACTATGTTCTACCATGGGCTGTCACCATGCCATACAAAGGTACAGTCAGAGGCATCGAAAGATCTCTCTCCAGTTCAACCCAGGTCACAAGACAAAGACACCATACTACTGGTCTGGTTCTGGCACTTCAAATATCACTTTGACCTCACATCCTGCAGGTCAAACGTTCAACATCGAAGGCTGTCATCTGACAGTGGACAGGGAGCTGTACAGTCAAGGGGACGCCATTCTCATGCAACCACAGAGAGATCCAAGAGGATTTATCCAACCTGCCCCAAGAACCCCAGGCCCACCTTCCACAAATGGGTGTGGATGAATTTTGAGTCGCCAATGAACACACGTAAGACATCTGGACTGGGGAAACTCTTCAACGTGACGTTCAACTACTGTTGGAATGCTGACATTAAAGTGTGCAAGATATTAGTCTTAAAGAACAGTGAGATTGAGGAAGACCTACCCATTGAGAAGAAGGTTACTAACTGCTGGATTGTAAGCAACTGGAACGGGAACCATTATAGGGTCAAATATGACCAACTCCTGAGCAAGTTCATAACTATCAACACAAATGGAGCCCACTTTAATAACAAGCAAATTAGTAATGAAGAATATACAAGCACAGTGGCCAATACCAGGTCACAACCAATCTGATCCAAATGGCACTGGGTTAGGTGCATGAATTGTTTCAGCAACTGAGCAGATATCTGCCTGATCCACTTTAGGCTGTGGCCTGTGAAGCCTACGCTAAATTGGAATGAATCATTTCTAACAGACTAGTGGAAACCCTTGATTCTGCAATAGACTAAAGCTTATTTTGCTTGGACACACAGTTCATTGTAATATGACATCATGTCTATGTTAAACATACCTAGAGCCAAGAAACTCAATATTAGGTCAAAGGTGATTGCCTAAAAATGTTAGGCTATTCTGCCCTACAAGGGCAAAGTGCAGTAAAACTGCAGTAACTGCGAATTCGTCAAATACATATATTTGATCTGTTGTAATGGCCAGGTATATTCTCTGATTAATGTGATATTTAGTTTCCTGACACAAGAACAAGCAAGTCAATCAGAATATATCATGAAGTACCCAAAATTGCTCTCTGTCTAGACAGAAAAGACTTTGAAGTCAGATTTTGCAGTTACTTTTTTACATGGCTACTGCTTTTGCCTTTGAGGGCAGTATTGTGGGTTTGCTTTGTATTGAAATAACATTATTGTGTATACTTTTTTATTTTATGTATGTAACTTTCTTCATTTAAAATGTGTTTGAAGGCATTCTGTTGTGGGAATAAGTTGAGAATGTGTTGGGAGCAGGTTTGGGTAGGTTACTTTCTAAATGCAATCCGTTACAGTTGCTAGTTACCTGTCCAAAATTGTAATCAGCGACATAACATTTGGATTACCCAAACTCAGTAATGTAATCGGATTACTTTCAGTTACTTTTGGATTACTTTCCCTTTAAGCAGCATTAGAAGGTTGAACAACATCTATTGCAGGATAAATCAATGTTAGAGTTTACATAGATGGCCATTAATGGATGTTGCAGGTGCATTGGCCGTGTCCGAGGGGGATCAGGGGTTGTCGCTGAACCGCAAACATTTTTGCTCCATGAACTGTGGCCTCTCGCTCTGTCGAAGGGCAGTGGGGGAAAGGAGGGCAACCTCCCCCTTGTTACCCACATGGGCCCCCTACCTCCTCTCCTCCCCCCCATCTGATGATTAGCAGAGCAGAAGTAGGCTACCTACACTCTGCATCAAGGGCCCCCTACGGGCTTGGGCCCCAGGGATTCAGACCCTGTAAGCCCTCGCATTAATTAGGCCCTTGATCCGCACTCTGCAGCCATTGCAAGAGCCATTTTTCACTGGCTGCCCACTGATCTGCAGTTTAAACTTCTTTAATTCAACCATTATCGGGTTAAAATACACATACAGCACCAGTCAAAACTTTGGACACACCTACTCATTGCAGGGTTTTTCTTTATTTTTATTATTTTCTATATTTTCTCAGATTTCAGCCCAAATAAATGCTTCAGAGTACAAGTAACAGACATCTCAACATCAACTGTTCAGAGGAGATTGCGTGAATCAGGCCTTCATGGTTGAATTGCTGCAAAGAAACCACTACAAAAGGACACCAATAAGAAGAAGAGATTTTTGGTCCAAAAAACACAAGCAATGGACATTAGACCGGTGGAAATCTGTCCATTGGTCTGAGTTCAAATTTGAGATTTTTGGTTCCAAATGCTGTGTCTTTGTGAGACGCAGAGTAGGTGAACGGATGATCTCTGCATGTGTGGTTCCCACCGTGAAGCATGGAGGAGGAGGTGTAATTGTGTGGGGGTGCTTTGCTTTTGACACTGTCAGTGATTTATTTAGAATTCAAGGCACACTTAACCAGCATGGCTACTACAGCATTCTGCAGCGATACGCCATCCCATCTGGTTAGCACTTAGTGGGACAATAATTTGTTTTTCAACAGGACAATGACCCAACACACCTTCAGGCTTTGACCAAGAAGGGGAGTGATGGAGTGCTGCATCAGATGACATCACAATCACCCAGCCTCAAGCCAATTGAGATGGTTTGGGATAAGTTGGACTGCAGAGTGAAGGAAAAGCAGCCAACAAGTGTTCAACATATGTGGGAACTACTTCAAGACTGTTGGAAAAGCATTCCAGGTGAAGCTGGTTGAGAGAATACCAAGAGTGTGCAAAGCTGTCATCAAGGCAAAGGGTGGCTACTTTGAAGAATCTCAAATCTAAAATATATTTTGAGTTGTTTTAACACTTTTTTTGGTTACTTCATGATTCAATATGTGTTATTTCATAGTTGTGATGTCTTCACTATTATTCTACAATGTAGGAAATAGTACAAATCAAGAAAAACCCTGCAATGAGTTGGTGTGTTCAAGCTCAAGCTTTTGACTGGTGCTGTATACATTTGTGAGAAGCCATCCACAACCACTATCCATCCATAATGTGCAAAAAGCTAATAGCTAAATAAGAGAGCAGCAGTGTGATTCACATCAATGCGCTATGTAGATATCAATAATAAGTTATATCCTCCCGTATGCTACACCACTGCTGTCGTCCTCCAAGCGTTTATTCAAATTGCATAATCTGTGGATGCTGACATTGGAAGGCATAGCTTGGACTGTAGCCCATAGAAAAATGTTCCTACTATTTTCTCGCGATCGTTCAAACAAACGCATTTGATGTGTCGGCATAGTGGTCTCTGACTTCTGGTCAGACTCAGGCAGAAAAATGTCAACTTTTTTCAATGTAATGGAGAATATAGAAAGGTGCAAACATCCTTCTGAATTTAAACGTAATCCAATAAGTAATCGTCTGTTTTTTTAAAAGTAGTTTGTAATCTGCTGGTAAGAGATTACAGTTACCGTTTTTTGTATTCCGTTGGGAAATGGAAATATTTTCGGTGAACGAACGTAACGGTGAAAAATATACAATACTTTTTTTTTTAGAAAAGCGTTGCAAAACGTCTATGTGTCCACAAGATGTCGCTACATCCCTGTGTAAATCACTCAACACTTCAGATCACAGCTACTGGTACGCTGACAGTCTGCCTATTTAAGTAACACTGTTGGCTAAATGACTGCTTGATGGTCCTAAAATTCTTTAATAAGCAAATGTTAATAGGGTTGATTGTGTTGTGTGTTCTGTCCTCACCACCGTATCACCCCTGAACCACATATGACCTGTACAACTTTCTCACAGCCTTCAGTCATCACATTGACTAATTTACACTACAGGACAACAGGAGGAATTTACAAACAAGAAGTGGGAACATTGACTATTGTATATGGCACTTATTTATGGCATCAGATTCAGTAGTAGTTGCACAACGTTTGGGCCTTCCTACTTGTACACTAGCAGTAGCATCCTGTGTGAACACCACAGATAAGAGTTTCATAACCTATCTGGAACCTGCTCGCCTCTCTAGCGTTACTGCGTTGATTGAAATAAACAATCTGGCCTTCCCAGTTTACAGGCCTGTCACTGCTATAACTTCATCAATTCACATCTGTGCAGGCAACAGTATGAACTGTGCTGTATGGGAGATGGAGCTGGTTGTCACATGGGTTGGGTGTCATTTTAAATAAGATACTTAAAGTAGTATTTTACTGGGTGACTTTCAGTTTTACTTGAGTCTTTTTTTATTAAGGTATCTTTACTTTTACTCAAGTATGACAAGTGAGTACTTTTTCCACCACTGTGGAGGTGGGTATAAATTGAGTACTTTTTCCACCACTGTGGAGGTGGGTATAAATTGAGTACCTTTTCCACCACTGTGGAGGTGGGTATAAATTGAGTACTTTTCCCACCACTGTGGAGGTGGGTATAAATTGAGTACCTTTTCCACCACTGTGGAGGTGGGTATAAATTGAGTACTTTTTCCACCACTGTGGAGGTGGGTATAAATTGAGTACCTTTTCCACCACTGTGGAGGTGGGTATAAATTGAGTACTTTTTCCACCACTGTGGAGGTAGGTATAAATTGAGTACCTTTTCCACCACTGTGGAGGTGGGTATAAATTGAGTACTTTTTCCACCACTGTGGAGGTGGGTATAAATTGAGTACTTTTTCCACCACTGTGGAGGTGGGTATAAATTGAGTACCTTTTCCACCACTGTGGAGGTGGGTATAAATTGAGTACCTTTTCCACCACTGTGGAGGTGGGTATAAATTGAGTACCTTTTCCACCACTGTGGAGGTGGGTATAAATTGAGTACTTTTTCCACCACTGTGGAGGTGGGTATAAATTGAGTACTTTTTCCACCACTGTGGAGGTGGGTATAAATTGAGTACCTTTTCCACCACTGTGGAGGTGGGTATAAATTGAGAACCTTTTCCACCACTGTGGAGGTGGGTATAAATTGAGTACCTTTTCCACCACTGTGGAGGTGGGTATAAATTGAGTACTTTTTCCACCACTGTGGAGGTGGGTATAAATTGAGTACCTTTTCCACCACTGTGGAGGTGGGTATAAATTGAGTACCTTTTCCACCACTGTGGAGGTGGGTATAAATTGAGTACCTTTTCCCACCACTGTGGAGGTGGGTATAAATTGAGTACCTTTTCCACCACTTTGGAGGTGGGTATAAATTGAGTACCTTTTCCACCACTGTGGAGGTGGGTATAAATTGAGTTTGACAGATGTGCGCCTGTTTCATTAGATGGTCATGTTCGGTAACATTTCCTTTTATAGGGTCCTTATTAGAGTGTAATTACATGTGAAATTACACTGTAACAAGTTTTGTAGTTAACTGTAACAAAGTTACACTGTAATAACAACATGTGACTGGCAGTAATTGCGTTCTGTAATTATAGAGGTGTAACAATGAATGCTTGTTACAAATGGACGGGTTTACACTAAATTCACCAACTTAGTGTTTTGTTTCTTCTCAGCTGCATCCGATTCTTTATGTCAAAAAGGTTGTGACCCCTCATGGATGCGCTGGGTGTCTGGGAGATTATGATAAATAGGCTCCAATTACTTAGCCATGAATGTGCAATGTTGAAAAAATATCTCCACGCAATGTTATTGCTAGCACTTGCCAACAAAATAAAGTGTACCAACTGGGTTAACTAACTTTGTCATCCCGGATGAGGAAAAACACATTATTTCAAATGTCACTGCATCCTGACAACTTGAAGTGTACCTTGAGGGTTACTTACTTGTAATTAATGTACTTATACAGTACATACCTCAATTACTACCAGTTACATGTTGTTATTACACTGTAACGATGAGTTGTTACACCTTGGTAGTTACATACCTCAATTACTACCAGTTATATGATGTTATTACACTGTAACTATGAGTTGTTACAGTTAGCAACCCTGTCAGTATAATTACACATGTAATTACACTGTAACAAGGACCCTTTAAAATGAAGTGTTACCCCATGTTGTTCATATTGTTGGTGTCGCACAACTTCCAGAGGCAGACAGATTGAGTTATGAGCAAAGAAACATGACACAATCAGTCCTTACTCAATCACGCAGAGCTTTGGGAGTGTTGGTATGGCAGAGCTGATGATGATGGTGAGGTGTTAGTGGTTTAAAAAAGCCTGGATGAAGATGAGGAAGTTGCCTAGAGAGTGTGACACTAGCTAGGTTTCCATCCAATGTGCAACAGATTTTCATGTAACTATTCTAAAATCTGCATAAACCAACATGCCATTTTCCCACCAGAGATGAGTTTCCATCAAAAATACTTTTTGTGGTTAAAAGGCTGTGCGTGATGACGTAACGCACATAGAAATAAATTCCCATGCGACGAATGAAAAACGCATGCGCTATAGCGAACACCTCGCAGATACAGTGTGGATAAGGTACCAACCTACATTATGAGATTATTATTGATAAAAAACAATATTTTATCTGTCAAACGGCAGCTAAGCATCGATCATGTCATTAGAATAATACCCTTGATATCTATTGGAAAGGAGCATCAAGCTCATCACCTTCTACTTTCACCACCCTGTGAAGTTCATAAATTATTTTATCTGTAGTCTCATAAACTGCATGTTTTTCCGAGTTGTAGTGGGAGAACCACACAACATACTGTATCACGTGACTACGAATTTACTTTGAGATGGTTATATCAATATTTGCGCATAAAGAAATGTACACTGCCATTTCTCGCATAATTAGTTTTACAGATACAAAAAGATTCCACCTTGTCAGACGAACAAATTGTCAAATTGTCTGTCGGCATTTATAAATAAAAAAAATCCAGCATTTCATGTTTTCATTAACCCGGTCGTTGGTTATTGGTTTAAATTAACAGAATCTCACACTTAGATAATTCACATCCTCCCATCAACACCTTCAGAAAGTCAACTTCCTGTAAGTTACTGGCCTCTGTTCTGAAAGTCCCCACACTAAGAAATGTTCTCTAACACTTATTGAGCAGAGAAAAATGAATTCATAAGGGAGATTAATACTATATTTCATATATGGATTTTAGCAAGTAATACAGTCAAAATAAAAAAGGATCAACATTACAGGTACAAGGCTTTGTGAAGTAATGTACAGGAATTCTCAATTACCCACAATCCTCAAGCAAACTTGCTACAATATTGTTTGTTTTACAGAGCATGCTCATCCATAAAACCAGTCAACATTGCAGTCTGAGCTAGGACTGGGCTGTGCCAACTAGTAACCATGAATTCCAGCCTGGTCTCATAGACTAGACGTAACATGGTAAAAGTAAATCCGGGAAACTCAAATTAGTATCATATGTTATGTTTGGTATGGTTATAGAAGACAGAAGGTCATTTGAGGCAAAATCGAAAGGAGGGTGGTTGTTCGGAGTGGATTGGTGGGCGTATAACACGAACATCTAGAAAATCAAAGGTTGTGTGTTCGAATCTCATCAAGTACAACTTTAGCATTTTAGCTAATTAGCTACTTTAACCATCAGTCATTGTTCTTCATGAATCTTTGCCACACTTGATGTTCTGACTCATTTTCTGTATTCTGACACATGTTATGTTCTGAGTTCATCTTCTGTCTCACTTTGTAAAAAAAAGCAATTCTGCAATCCAGAGACAGAGTCAGACAGAGAAACAGACAGAGAGATACAATAGCTGACCCACTCAATCTCTCAGCACACTTTCCTGTGTGGGAGGGTGGATAAAGTCCAAGAGGAAACCATGTTTGTGTGTGTGTGCAAACGTACAGCTGATCGCTGTGTGCCTATGGTTTAAACCCAGCTGTCTGTGTCGAATACAGTACTTCTAAGCTCACATCTCAATGTGAACAGCCACTGGTGTTGTTCTATGTACTCTCTGTCCTACTATATTTAACCTATATCCATACTGCCTGTCCTACTATATGTAATCTATAGCCATACTGCCTGTCCTACTATATTTAACCTATATCCATACTGCCTGTCATACTATATTTAATCTATAGCCATACTGCCTGTCCTACTATATTTAACCTATATCCATACTGCCTGTCCTACTATATTTAACCTATATCCATACTGCCTGTCCTACTATATGTAATCTATAGCCATACTGCCTGTCCTACTATATTTAACCTATATCCATACTGCCTGTCCTACTATATTTAATCTATAGCCATACTGCCTGTCCTACTATATTTAATCTATAGCCATACTGCCTGTCCTACTATATTTAATCTATAGCCATACTGCCTGTCATACTATATGTAATCTATAGCCATACTGCCTGTCCTACTATATGTAATCTATAGCCATACTGCCTGTCCTACTATATTTAATCTATAGCCATACTGCCTGTCCTACTATATGTAATCTATAGCCATACTGCCTGTCCTACTATACATAACCTATAGCCATACTGCCTGTCATACTATACATAACCTATAGCCATACTGCCTGTCATACTATATGTAATCTATAGCCATACTGCCTGTCCTACTATATGTAATCTATAGCCATACTGCCTGTCATACTATACATAACCTATAGCCATACTGCCTGTCATACTATATGTAATCTATAGCCATACTGCCTGTCCTACTATATGTAATCTATAGCCATACTGCCTGTCATACTATACATAACCTATAGCCATACTGCCTGTCATACTATCCTTTCAAATTATTCCAGGTTTCCCATCTTATTATTTTTAAATTTCACCTTCATTTAACCAGGTCGGCCAGTTGAGAACAAGTTGTCATTTACAGCTGAGACCTGGCCAAGATAAAGGAAAGCAGTGCGACAAAAACAACAGTTACATGGCGAGGTTTGTAAATGTCTAAGCAAGATGCCTGGACAAGTGAATACATTATGACTCCTATAAATGGTGTCTGAGGGAAGCGGTGTTGGCAGATAAAAACAAATGACAGGACTCTAATAGAGACCTACCCTTCCAACCGTTACAATGACGTTGAAGGCTGAATGGAAAAGAGAGACGAGGAGGAGGAGGGAGGGGTGAGTGCTTAGATGGGGAGAGTGGGTGAAAGAGACTCAATGCAATTGTTAAAATTCTATAAATAAAAAAAATGTAAATCATGATTTCCGGAAAGAAAAGTTTGCTCAGCCACAAATAGGACAGGCTTCATAAAATGAGAAGATTTTGTTGAAAAATGTGTTTTTAAATACCTAACCAACGTCTCTCTACCTCACTATCCATACCCTGTCACAGGAAGCAGCAGATTTTACAGCGTTCCTAAAACAGCTGCCAGGAAATGGAACCTATTATATCACCATCAGGGTATCTATTCAATAGCCTGGTCCCAGATCTGTTTGCGCTGTCTTGCCAACCCCATTGGGACCAGGCTATCTATTCAGGGGCTGGTTAACAGTGGGACCAGGCTATCTATTCAGGGGCTGGTTAACAGTGGGACCAGGCTATCTATTCAGGGGCTGGTTAACAGTGGGACCAGGCTATCTATTCAGGGGCTGGTTAACAGTGGGACCAGGCTATCTATTCAGGGGCTGGTTAACAGTGGGACCAGGCTATCTATTCAGGGGCTGGTTAACAGTGGGACCAGGCTATCTATTCAGGGGCTGATTAACAGTGGGACCAGGGTCGGTACCCTTTTGCCTACATACTGTACTGTACAGCCAACAGTACCACGTTGTTCACACACTAGTGAAAGTTCTGAAGCTGTGGTCAACCACCTCAGACTGGAAGGTTGCAAGTTCAAACCCCCGAAAGTGCCACTTTCCATTGTGGACAGGTAAGGTGCTCTCATTTTAACATATTTTTTTCCATTAAGAAAGTAATCAAAACCCAAAAATCTATCTAGTGCAGTATGGTGGTGCTGCTGTAATTTTAAATTTAACCAGGCAAGTCAGTTAAGAACAAATTCTTATTTTCAATGACGGCCTAGGAACAGTGGGTTAACTGCCTGTTCAGGGGCAGAACGACAGATTTGTACCTTGTCAGCTCGGGGGTTTGAACTTGCAACCTTCCGGTTATTAGTCCAACGCTCTAGCCACTAGGCTACCCTGCCGCCCCGTAATGCTTGACAGTTATGTTTATGTTTGCAACGCAACAGTTCATTGGTTGCAGAGCAACAGCTTGTGTTTTATAAGGGGATGTGGTTATGAGAGGGTGGTTTTCAGGGTTGAGTTAAATATATTCTGCTTTATAAAAGGCGTAGAGTGAGAGAGCAAGGAAGTCACAGAGCGAGCTGTGAAGAGATGATCTACACTAGCTATTAGATCATTTTGTTATCTTGTAATGACTTTTGATTGATTCTGTTCAATCTAAAACAGTTTGCGTATGTTATGTTATTTGAACAGTATGTCATATTATTTACATTTTATGTGACTATGTGGGTCAAAAACACTTGTTTTCATTTTCCGTTTGCAAAATGATTTCATGGGGTGTGCCCTAATGAACACAACCCTTTCCTCTCCAGATGCTGTGCCGGCTCCAGTCAGGCCCCTGGTCTGGTCCAGGTCAGGAAGTAGTTGAGACAGGCAGCCCATGTTTGAGGGCTGTCTCGATTGTTTGAGCCTTTAGAAAGAAACTCAATAAAAAAACAAATAGATCTGAAATAAAGCCAAAACATTTGTCTAATTTATTCATCATCTGCAGGAACAGGAAAAGGGGTGAGGAGACAACAGGATGAGCTGGAACCGTGCCAAGATCATATCTATTGGCCTGTGATTGGCTCGCTAGCATATAACGGGACTGTGTGGAATTGTGTGTGTTGAATGGCTAGAGGAGGAACTTTGGGACAGAAGAAACTGGTCTGTGAAGTGAATGTACATTGACCCATAAAAACCACTCCAAGATCAGTGACAAACCACTTACCCACTGTGCAAAAACTGGTTGCATCAACGCTGTTTCCATGTCATTCCAACCCAAAAAAAACTGATTGGGTTTTCAAAAATTCATCAACGTAAGGGAATTCTGTATTTTTTTCACCTAACTTTTAACCGATGACAGGGTGAAATTTGTAGTTGATTTCACGTTGAATTCACATTCAATTCAATAGTTGACAGCTCAACCAAATGTAAATCCAAACTAGACGTTGAACCTGTGCCCAGTGGTTATGCATTACAATCAGTCAGGCTATTATGGTGAACGTGCCCATTTTTCCAAGTCTGGGGTAATATGATGAAGCAAGAAGGGTAAACTCAAAGGGTTAAACAGAGGGGCGAACTTTAATCTGACATGACATTTGACATGATTTAGGGTTTTTGTGTATTTAGTGAAATTTTTTATTTTCCATGGTACTGTAGCCCAGTCTCACTGACTGGCTTTAACGTCAGCTCTGAATACAGTCTGTGGTGGACTATTTATACATCTGTGTTCCACTTCTTTTCTAGTAGGGTCCAGAACATGTACAGCAGGCTAAATACTGTTGTAATCCTATGTATAAGAACTACAGGCTTTGTGTACATACTCATTGTGACTGTGAGGAAGTACATCTGCCCACTAAGCAATTCTTTGTGTTTTTATGTATTGTAAGAAAGTTGTTGGGAAATGAGCTACACTAGATTAATTATTGGCAGTGATTATTTTGTAAGGGATAAATGGTAGGTTATCAAAATGTTTTTTCTAAATGTTTTTTGAACTTTCCAGCAAAAATAATACATTTAAAAATATATATATTATATAAATGTCCTAAAGCAAAAAATGCTGCTCCTCCCTGGGCACCAGAACGAATCTAGTCAAGGCCATGCCATGCCCCACCTGCTCAAATATCTCAAAACTGCATCTGTTTAATCTTCTCTGCATTAGTTCACAGTATCATTTGACAGTGTAACTTAGCCAGAGTTCACTCATCACTACCATAAGAATCCTTGGCGCCTACGGGCAGTACGTACAACAGACCCACACTAGGAATCTTGATGAATTCTTTGATCCATTGTTGGCACCACTAAAGTCTTGCCCAGGTCAGATTCTAGTCACACTAGGGTCACAGTACAGTAAAACTGCTGCTCCTCCCTGGGCACCAGAACGAATCTAGTCAAGGCCATGCCATGCCAGTTGTCTGTCACCACTAGGTCCACAGGTCACCAGAGCTCCATGCCTGTGCTATTGTTTAGGAGCGAGGAACACTGGCGTATTCCAGATGGCCGTTCCCACCCGTCACCCAAATGTCCTCACCCCAAGACCCAAATTAGACAGAGCTAGACTTGTATGAACAGACCCTATATACATTTATTGGGAGCTAAGAGTTATAAGATGGGAGGTAAGGACCCATTAGCATTAGTTAGTATCCAATAGCATTAGTTAGTATCCAATATTTCCTCCATCTTGTAGCAATATCAGTTATTTTTAAGTCTTGGTTCCATTAGTTTACTTTTTAAAGAGATTGGATAGTTGGATTGGCTCTCTTCAAGGTTTTGTAGATCATATAAATATAGTTCTCTCACAGAAATAGGATTCCCTCAACATTACTCTGATGTCCAAAAGATTCCGTAAAATATCTACATTGGTCAATCCAAAATTGCTTTTAATGCTGTCATGGAAATAAATGCATTTCCTGTTACCTAGTCATTTTGTTGATCTCTGCCCTTTAGGGTTCCATGACAACAACACAACCTAAACTGGCCTTCTCTCTCTCTCTCTCTCTCTCTGGAAGATGTCAGGATATCAGGATGTCGTCTGCCAATGAGAGGTTATCCCTGTTTTGTGCCCCTTTCTAATGCAGTTTCATCCGATTATGTAGTATTTGTGTATATTTTTTGCTTTAGGACATTTATACAATATATATATTTTTAAATGTATTATTTTTGCTGGAAAGTTCAAAGCTTCTAAAGTTTTGAATAGAAAAGGCCATTCAAGAAGGTCAAAAGCCTTTTTGGCATCACCAGCCATTATTGGTAAATCTATATCATTTGTTTTTGCGTAAATTGTAAATTGCTCTGGATAAGATGTAAAATAGTCCATCATGTTGCTTGATTGGTGGTTAGGCTGTGTCACACCCTGATCTGTGATTGTCTCCACCCCCTCCAGGTGTCGCTTCCCCAGTGTATTTATCCCTGTGTTTCCTGTCTCTCTGTGCCAGTTCGTTTTGTCAAGTCAACCAGCGTGTATTTCCCGTGCTCCTGCTTTTTCTATTCTCTCTTTTGCTAGTCCTTCCGGTTTTGACCCTTGCATGCCCTGACTCTGAACCCGCCTGCCTGACCATACTGCCTGCCCTGACCTCGAGCCTGCCTGCCACTCTGTACCTCCTGGACTCTGACCTTATTGTGATCTCTTTGCCTGTCCACGACCATTCTCTTGCCTGCCCCTTGGAAACTAATAAGTATCAGAGACTCAAATCATCTGCCTCCCGTGTCTGCATCTGGGTCACGCACTGTGTCCTTATAGGTAGGTCAAAATGAGGCTACATGAAAAGTGGAATACTGTTAAAATAACCGTGTGTTAGTGTGGGTTTTCAATGAATTTATGTCAATTACAAAGCTCGTCTGTATTTCCTCAACCGCATTTCCTGTCATCAAATGAAGTGTCTACAGTGGTGAAGCGTTCCACTAAGGTGTTGACAACACCATAACCAAAAAGAACACTGTGTCTCTATAACGTTGTCAGAAACGCCACATTGCACTCAGCCCTCCTTCTCCCTCTTCTAAGACAAATCATAACTGTACTAGCAAGACTAGCAGAAGTACAGTTGATATACTGTTGAATGTGTGTTATAGAATGACAACGAATGTTTAAGAAATAGAATAGTGGCATTAATAGTTAAAATCCTAAAGAAATTGATTATGATTGTGACACAACAGCGATGATGATATTGTTCCTTTGAGTAAAATGTTGAATGTGCATTTTCTGTGTGGACCAAATAAACCACACGTTCTAATCCTGTGGTAATCCTGTGGTTTGTGTGGATGACTATTCTGTTTTCTGTTATTCAAAAGCTAAATTGTGCTGTCCTATACTTAAAAAAATAAAAAATACAAGTTTAAAATAAAACGTTTACTTTAAACCGAAATATTTGATTTACGCACAGTTCCCAGAAAGAAAATGACTTGTTTTTAATGTCCATTGTTAGTGGATTCTACTGGGAGCTTTGTATATTACACTACATTGTTACATTGTTATCAGTATGAACAGACGCCATCTGCTCAAAGACGAAAAGGAGAGAACCATATATTTGTCATCACCACCATTAATAGACAACCACAGCCTATGGGAGTGTGTCCAAGCAGTGTTCTGTATAACAATGAACAGTCTCACTACCCAGACTCCTTAATGTCTGATTCAATTTAGACCATACAGTCTGATAGAGTGGAGGAAGTGGAAAACAAGGTTGTAGATAGAAAGACATAGAGCACAGTATATATCCATAATATGACATTTGAAATGTCTCCATTCCTTTGGGGAGAGAAAAAGAGAGAGAGTGTTCACAAACACAAACACACCCCGCAGAGCCCCAGGACAGCAACACAATTAGACCCAACCAAATCATGAGACAACAAAAATATAATTACTTGACACATTGGAAAGAATTAACAAAAAAAACTGAGCAAACTAGAATGCTATTTGGCCCTAAACAGAGAGTACAAATGTTCCCCTTGCCAATAAAGCCCCTTAAATTGGAGAGAGAAAGAGAGAGAGGCCAGTTTAGGTTGTGTTGTTGTCGTGGAACCCTAAAGAGCAGAGATCAACAACAAAAAATCAATAGCAGCAGTTGCAAAACCCCCCTCCTCGTTCTCCAACCTCATTTCCCCCCCTCACTGTCTCAGGGGCGTGACTCAACACCAGCGGCTCAACTGAAGCTCTGCCCAGAAACCTCTTAGTATGTCAGTGAGCCAGACACAGCCCAGACCACCACAGCCAAACACACAGGGTGGAAGAGAAGGAGAGCGAGTCAGAGACAGAGAGTTCTAGGCAAGTGATGAGAGCACAGTGACTACTTGTCATTTTCTCACTCATCTGGTGATGTCAGCAGAGCTCAGTCTACTAGACAGAAGCTTGACTGAGTTGATGGACACGGGTGCCATTTTTCTTCAGTAAAACAACCCTGAGAAACTCCTGAGAAGAAGAGAAGACGGATCTTTATCGCACTTTTGAATAGACCGTTCAGATAGGGGCAGAGTTTCAGCCCTGGTCTAATCTTGTGCGTTGTGATTCTCATAGAAGAGATAGTGAGATTCTTCTTCACCATGACAGGCAGACTGCATCTCCTGATTCTGGGTGAGTCCTTTTTGTAAACTGTTTACACAGAAATCATGTTACCGTGGAGAAGGTTGTGTGTTTTTTAGAGAAAGCACTAAATCAGACAGTGTTTATGTTTGGTCGGGGATGGTTAGATGAAGAGTAAAGTAAAAGACATGTGGCTGTTGAACTTGAAAAGGCAAATCCTAACTTGAATTGAATTTTCACTTAGTCTCCCATTGATATCAAAGCATAACTAAGTGATAATTTGACTTAAATTAGGATTTGCCTGAAATGCTAACGTGCAAATTCATTGGCAATTCATCATGATCAGGGTCCCGAAGGAGGTCACTACAGGGTTGAACACCTCTCAGCTTAGCCTGCTCCAAGATCTGTTCTTACTGTCTTCACAACCCCTATGGTCATGGTCACATGCCAAACACAAACAGATCTGGGACCAGGCTACTCTCAGATTGCATTAGACATCATTTGAAACTACATTTAGGAACAACTGGAAAATGTTATTAAGTAAAGCGGAATGTTGGAGTCAGCGGTGGAAAAAGTACCCAATTGTCATACTTAAGGAAAATTAAAAGGTACCTTTATAGAATATTACTCAAGTAAAAGTGAAAGTCACCTAATAAAATACTACTTGAGTAAAAGTCTAAAAGTATTTGGTTTTAAATGTACTTAAGTAGCAAAAGTAAATGTATATATCCTTTCAGATTCCTTATATTATGCAAACCAGACGGCACAATTTTCTTGTTTTAAAAATGTATGGTTAGCCAGGGACACACTCCAACACTCAGACATCATGTACAAACAAAGCATTTGTGCTTAGTGAGTCTGCCAGGCAGTAGGGATGACCAGGGATGTTCTCTTAATAAGGGTGTAAATTGGACCATTTTCCTGTCCTGCTAAGCATTCAAAATGCAATGAGTACTTTAGGGTGTGAAGGAAAATGTATGGAGTAAAAAGTACATTATTTTCTTTGGGAATGCAGTGAAGTAAAAGTAGTCAAAAATATACATAGTGAAGTACAGATACACCAAAATTCTACTTAAGTAGTACTTTAAAGTATTTTTACTTAACTACTTTACACCACGTGCCATTGTGTGTGCAAAGGTTGGAATCCATTTAAAATCCTGTTAATAGCCTGTTGAAATTGTTGAGTTGTTCAGTTTATTGCAACTATTTTACATGTGGCTAATAGATCTGTCTTGCTTCCTTGTGGACTCCCTTTTACGGCATTAGCATTTATAGTTTTTACTGGTTCATTGAGTAAGACAGAGCAATAGGGACACAGCTCTTAATATCGAAACAATGACACTCATCAGAACTGAATGGAACCTCAAGGACAGACCATTGTCATAACACTGAATTACTTTTGGGAATCTGAGGACTAAAAGCCTGAAGGAGCACATTCAGAGGAATTAGCAGTAGACAGAGAGACCGCCAGAGAGAGACACTCTCCCTATTCTTCATCCTAGACTCTGTTCTTTGGCCTTTATTAACAGTGGTATCTATAATAGAGGCCATCTGATTAATCAGAATGTTCGATTAATTAGGGACGATTTCAAGTTTTCATAACAATCGGTACTCTGCATTTTTGGACACCGATCATGGCCGATTACATTGCACTCCACGAGGAGACTGCGTGGCAGGCTGACTAACGATGCGGTGCTTGTTAATTGATCATTGAATCATAGCCTACTTCGCCAAACGGGTGATTTAACAAGCGCATTTGCAAAAAAAAGCACTGTCATTGCACCAATGTGTACCTAACCATAAACATCAACGCCTTTCTTAAACTCAATACACAGGTATATATTTTTAAACCTGCATATTTAGTTAATATTACCTGATATCATGAATTTCTTTGAACTAGGGAAATTGTGTCACTTCTCTTGCGTTCTGTGCAACAGAGTCAGGGTATATGCAGCAGTTTGGGCCGCCTGGCTCGTTGCGAACTGTGTGAAGACCCTTTCTTCCTAACAAAGACAGGCAACTTCGCCAAACGGGGGATGATTTAAAAAAGCGCATTTGCAAAAAAAGCACAATCGCTGCACGAATGTACCTAACCATAAACATCAATGCCTTTCTTAAAATCAATACACAGAAGTATATATTTTTAAACCTGCATATTTAGTTAAAAGAAATCCAAGTTAGCAGGCAATATTAAACTAGAAACATTGTGTCACTTCTCTTGCGTTCATTGTACATAGAGTCAGGGTATATGCAACAGTTTGGTCCGCATGGCTTGTTGAGAACTAATTGGCCAGGATTATTTGACATAAGGTTGTCATAATGTTGTCATCAGGTTGTGCAATGTAACAGGAATATTTAGACTTATGGATGCCACCCGTTAGATAAAATACTGAACGGTTCCGTATTTCACTGAAAGAATAAACATTTTGTTTTCGAAATGATATCATATTAAAATAAAAGTGTTCATTCAGGATTGTTGTAATTGCCATTATTACAAATAAGTAAAATTGGCCCATTAATCGGTATCGGCTTTTTTTGGTCCTAATCGGTCGACCTCTAATCTATACTCTGTGATCTCCCCTGAAGCACCCCACAGTCTGATAACACTCACACCCCTCACCCATATGGTCTTTGAAACTCACACATGTGCATGTACACACACAAACACAAAAACACACACATGTATGCACACACATACACTTTCTGAGAGAAAAAAAATATCCTTGTTGCCATGACATCACAGCAAGGTGCTAACATTCAGTGTGATTTCTCACTGCCGTGAAGAAGACAGGAAGTCTTTGATGACACGTTGCAAGGGGTGGCTAATTGAGGTGAGCTAACTATCCCTCTTTAGGTGCATTTGGTTAGTTAGTGTCTCAATGGCTGAAACCTTTTATGTCAAATTCTTTAGAATTTAGAAGTATCAAATAAAATAAAATACATTGGGCAGACCACACCATCCTCTGGAGAGCCCTGTCTTTGCGGACGGTGCAGTTGCCGTAATAGGCGGTGATACAGGCCGACAGGATGCACTCAATGGTGCATCTGTAAAAGTTTGTGAGGGTCTTATGGGCCAAGTTGAATTTCTTCAGCCTCCTGAGGTTGAAGAGGCACTGTTGCGCCTTTGTCGCCACACTGTCTGTGTGGGTGGACCATTTCAGATTGTCAGTGATGTGTGCGCCAAGGACCTTGAAGCTTTTCACCTTCTTTACTGCGGTCCCGTCGATGTGGATGGGGGTGTGCTCCCTCTGCTGTCCACAATCTGCTCCTTTGTTTTGTTGAAGTTGATTGACAGGTTATTTTCCTGGCACCACTCCCCCAGGGCCCTCACCCCTTTCCCTGTAGGCTGTCTCGTCATTGTTGGTATCAGGCCTACCACTGTTTTGTCATCTACAAACAAACGTGACGGACGTGGCCACGCAGTCATGGGTGAACAGGGAGTACACAAGGGGGCTGATCACGCACCCTTGTAGTGCCCCTGTGTTGAGGATCAGTGCACTGGAGGTGTTATTGCCTACCTTCACCACCTGGGGGCGGCCCATCAGGAAGTCCAGGACACAGTTGCACAGGGCGGGGTTCAGACCCAGGGCCCCGAGCTTAATGATGAGCTTGGACGGTACTATGGTGTTGAAGCTTGAGCTGTAGTCAATGAACAGTATTCATACATAGGTCATTGACCAGATGGGATAAGGCAGTGTGCATTGGGATGGTGATTGCATCATCCGTGGATCTATTGAGGCGGTATGCGAAATTCAGTGGGTCTAGGCTGTCAGGTAAGGTATGATCTTTAACTAGCCTCTCAAAGCACTTCATGATGTCAGAAGTGAGTGCAACGTGGCTATAGTCACTTAGTTCAGTTACCTCCGCTTTCTTGGGTACAGGAACAATTGTGGACATCTTGAAGCAAGTGGGGACAACAGACTGGGATAGGGAGAGGTTGAATATATCCGTAAACACTCCAGCCAGCTGGTCTGTGCATGCTCTGAGGATGCGGCTAGGGATGCCGTCTGGGCCGGCAGCCTTGCGAGCGTTAGCATGCTTAAATGTCTTACTCACGTAGGCCACAGAGAACGAGAGCTTACAGTCCACGGCGCTGTGATTCCCTTGAAGCGGGCAAAGGTGTTTCGCTTGTCAGGTAGCAAGACGTCTTGTTTTCCCTTTAAAATCCGTGATTGTCTGGAGTCCCTGCCACATAGGTCTCGTGTCTGAGCTGTTCAATTGCGACTTCACTTTGTCTCTGTACTGACATTTTGCCTGTTTGAATGCCTTAACAGAGGGCATAACTGGACTTTTTGTACTCAACTATATTCCCAGTCACGTTGGCATGGTCAAATGCGGTGGTTTTGCAAGAATGGTGCCATCTATCCACAGTCGTAATAGTCACAGTGGGAACAACATCCCCTATGCACATCATAATGAACTCAGTCACCGTGTCAGTGTATACATCAGTGTTATTCACAGAAGCAACCCGGAACATATCTCTGTCCGCGTGATCAAAACAATCTTGAAGCATGGATTCCAATTGGTCACACCAGCATTTAATAGTCCTTACCATGGCTACTTCCTGTTTTAGTTTCTGCCTATAGGAAGGGAGGAGCAGGATGGAGGCATGATCTGATTTGGGCGTGGGAGGGCCTTGTAGCCATCCCAGAAGGGAGAGTAGCAATGGTCGAGAGTTTTTTTAGCTCGCGTGATGCAGACGATGTGTTGATAAAACTTCAGTAGTGTTTTCCTCAGATTTACTTTATTAAAGTCCCCAGCTACAATAAATGCGTCCTCGGGATATGCGGTTTCCAGTCTGCACAAAGTCCAGTGTAGTTCCTTGAAAGCCGTCATGGTATCAGCTCGAGGGGGAATATACACGGTTGTGATGATGACCATAGAGAATTCTCTCTGGAGGTAATGCAGACTGCATTTGATTGTGAGGAATTCTAGGTCGGGTGAACAAAAGGACTTGAGTTCCTGTACATTACCACAATCATACCATGAGTAGTTAATCATACATCTCTGCCTTTCTTTTTCCCGGAGAGTTCTTTATTCCTGTCTTCGCGATGTACAGCTGGCTGTATGGAAGGGGACAGTATGGAAGGAGATCCTCGCCCTAAACTTGTCTACTTTATTGTCCAGGGACTGAACATTAGCGAGTACTATACTCGGGAGCAGTGGGTGGTATTAACGCCTCCACCAGCAGCATCTTGGAGCAGTCACTGGGATAAGTGGAATTGCCTTGGGGGGTAAAAACAAAGGATCAAAGTTACCGCCGCTCTAATATTCTAAAGTTATTTCTGGCTGTATGTAATAATGCAAAGGACGTTCTGAGCTAATAAGGTGAGAAATAACATACAAAGGAGCCATGAACAGGGCGACCATGTCTATCAGCGCCATCTTGAAAGCTATGCAAGGGGAAATAGATTGTAAGCCTTGAGAGGCAACTAAGGGTAGAATAATGACAAGCAATGATGTCAACTGTCACACTCTGGCAAAACAGTTATCTGTGGAGGGAAAACACGGTAGATCCATTCTGCTACTCAGTTCAATGGTAGCAACTGGAAAGTTAGTGTCAGTCTGGTTGGCAGATGGAGTGGAAAAGGATAAATGGAGGGTTGTGAAGGGAGAGAACAAAGCTACTGTATCAGAGAACATTGTTTGACAGATGGTTCCTCAATGAAAAGTTACACTATTTAAAAAACGTTTTTTCTTAAGATTTTTTACTAGTTAGAGTGAAACAGAGAGCACCATAAAAGTGGAACTTAAACAGTGGTTACACGTCATTTTAGAGGACTCTCTCTGTGACCACAACATTCCACACTACTGCTGCCTCTTCTCTCCACCCATTACCACAATGGACTGACTACCCATTTACTATCATACAGACTGAGGAGGTTTACAGTCATTATCACACAGTCCCATGCCAGGTGATGGCTTCCTGGTAAAAATGGGTCTGAACCTCCGGACAGCCGTGTGCAATTCAGGGGTTATTATGGGCATATCCTGTGAGCACAGTTGCCGTAGGAACAATCTGCTGAAATCCAGATAGGGGGTATACCTTTTTAAACAGAGAGAGATAAACCTTTTAAACCTTTACAAATTATTGCTGCAAGTGTCTGTGCCTGAACCCTCTCCAACTGATTCATGTTACAACCTTACAATCATAGTCAAAGGTTGGTTCTACACAAGTAGTTTTGTCATGTACTTGTCAATATTACACATGTTCAGGGCACTCCCCCAATACCATTAATGTTCTGTGCTATCCAGGATCCTTGGGACGTCCCTACCATATTGAATTTGAAATGTAAAAAGGTAAGGGTGAAGGTTAGGGTAAGGTGAGGGTTAAAGTTAAGGTTAGGCTTTAGGGTAGGGATGTTCCAAGTATCCAGGATAGCACTGACCATACGATAATGGGACAACTTATTGTAGAATCTGCTTGTTGCTTACTCTGCAGCTCTTCACCTTGCCCTGCTGATGGAACATGTATCAGGCTGTCCTAAAGGATTCTCTAAAAATGGGAAACATTGCATTGGTATGTACATGTCTGTCTTGTATTATATCTTCTATATAGAGTTGAAGTTTACATACACTTACGTTGGAGTCATTAAAACTCGTTTTTCAACCACTCCATAAATTTCTTGTTAACAAACTATTGTTTTGGCAATCTACTTTGTGCATGACAAGTAATTTTTCCAACAATTGTTTACAGACAGATTATTTCACTTATAATTCACTGTATCACAATTCCAGTGGGTCAGAAGTTTACATACACTAAGTTGAATGTGCCGTTAAACAGCTTGGAAAATTCCAGAAAATTATGTCATGGCTTTAGAAGTTTATGATTTGAGTCAATTGAAGGTGTACCTGTGGATGTATTTCAAGGCCTACCTTCAAACTCAGTGCCTCTTTGCTTGACATCATGGGAAAATCAAAAGAAATCATCCAAGACCTCAGAAAAAAAACTTGTAGACCTCCACAAATCTGGTTCATCCTTGGGAGCAATTTCTAAACGCCTGAAGGTACCACGTTACTCTGTACAAACAATAGTACGCAAGAATAAACACCATGGGACCACGTAGCCGTCATACTTCTCATGAAGGAGACGCGTTCTGTCTCCTAGAGATGAACGTACTTCGGTGTGAAAAATGCAAATCAATCCCAGAACAACAGCAAATGACCTTGTGAAGAGGCTGGAGGAAACAGGTACAAAAGTATCTATATCCACAGTAAAAATGAGTCCTATATCGGCATACCCTGAAAGGCCGCTCAGCAAGGAAGAAGCCACTGCTCCAAAACCGCCATAAAAAAGCCAGACTGCCGTTTGCAACTGCACATGGGGACAAACATCGTACTTTTTGGAGAAATGTCCTCTGGTCTGATGAAACAAAAATAGAACTGTTTGGCCATAATGACCATCGTTATGTTTGGAGGAAAAAGGGGGAGGCTTGCAAGCCGAAGATCACCATCCCAACCGTGAAGCACGGGGGTGGCAGCATCATGCTGGGGGGGTGCTTTGCTGCAGGAGGGACTGGTGCACTTCACAAAATAGATGGCATCATGAGGTAGGAAAATGATGTGGATATAATGAAGCAACATCTCAAGACATCAGTCAGGAAGTTAAAACTTGGTTGTAAATGGGTCTTCCAAATGGACAATGACCCCAAGCATACTTCCAAAATTGTGGCAAAGTGGCTTAAGGACAACAAAGTCAAGGTATTGGAGTGGCCATCACAAATCCCTGATGTCAATCCCATAGACAATTTGTGGGCAGAATTGAAAAAGCGTGTGCGAGCAAGGAGGCCTACAAACCTGACTCAGTTACACCAGCTCTGTCAGGAGGAATGGGCCAAAATTCCCTCAACTTATTGTGGGAAGCTTGTGGAAGGCTACCTGAAACATTTGACCCAAGTTAAACAATTTTAAAGGCAACTCTACCAAATAGTAATTGAGTGTCTGTAAACTTCTGACCCACTGGGAATGTGATGTAAGAAATAAAAGCTGAAATAAATCATTCTCTACTATTATTCTGACATTTCACATTCTTAAAATAAAGTGGTGATCCTAACTGACCTAAGACAGGGAATTTTTTATTGGATTAAATGTCAGGAATTGTGAAAAACTGAGTTTAAATGTATTTTGCTAAGGTGTATTTAAACTTCCGACTTCTACTGTATATCTCTCTTATATTTTGAATGACCATTCCCATTCCCCAACCATTCTACCTCTCTTCACACTTTCTCAATGCCTCTGTCTTTGACCCCAGATGAGAATGAGTGTAATCCTCCTAGTGAGGACTATAACAATGACACTGAAACACCACATATCTGTGGTGAGAATGCAGCATGCATCAACACCAATGGAAGCTTCTACTGTCAATGTGGTCTTGGGTTCAGATCATCATCACAGCGGATTAACTTCACAGCTGACTCACCTGAAAAATGTATAGGTAAACAACTCTCTTTTTTAGTTACCTTATAGCATTTACATACATTGCAGTCCTGGCCAGAGATCACAGCACTGCTGCAATTTTGGAATCCATACACTTATTCGCTATAGTGACTATACTGTACTGAACAAAATATAAAGTCAACATGCAACAATTTAAAATATTTGACTGAGTTACAGTTCATATAAGGAAATCAATCAATTGAAATAAATAAATTAGGCCATTATCTATGGATTTCACATGACTGGGAATACAGATATGCATCTGTTGGTCACAGATACCTTAACAAAAAGGTAGGGGTGTGGATCAGAAAACTAGTCAGTATCTGGCGTGACCACCATTTGCCTCATGCAGCACAACACATCTCTTTCGCATAGAGTTGATCAGGCTGTTGATTGTGGCCTGTGGAATGTTGCTGGATATTGACGGGAACTGGAACACACTGTTGTACATGTCGATCCAGAGCATTCCAAACATGCTCAACATGTCTGGTGAATATGCAGGCCATGAAAGAACTGGGACATTTTCAGCTTCAAGGAATTGTGTACAGATCCTTGCGACATTGGGCTGTGCATTATCATGCTGAAACATGAGGTGAGGGCAGCTGATGAATGGCACGTCAATGGGTCTCTGGATCTCGTCACAGTATCGCTGTGCATTAAAATTGTCATAGATGAAATGCAATTGTGTTCGTTGTCCGTAGCTTATGCCTCCCCATACAATAACTCCACCGCCACCTCTGTTCACAATGTTTACATCAGCAAACCACTCGCCCACACAACGCCACACATGTGGTCTGCGATCGCGAGGCCGGTTTGAAGTACTGCCAAATTCTCTAAAACAACATTGGAGGTGGCTTTTGGTAGAGAAATAAACAAATTCTCTGGCAACAGCTCTGGTGGACATTCCTGAAGTCAATTGCACGCTCCCCCAAAACTTGAGAAATCTGTGGCATTGTGTTGTGTGACAAAACTGCACATTTAGGAGTGGCCTTTTATTGTCCGCAGTACAAGGTGCACCTGTGTAATGATCATGCTGTATAATCGGCTTCTTGATATGCCATATTATCTAGGCAAAGGAGAAATGCTCACTAACAAGGATGTAAACAAATGTGTACACAACATTTCAGCTCATGAAACACGGGATCAACACTTTACATGTTGCGTTTATATTTTTGTTCAGTGTATATTCTACGTTTGCATTTGAGGTGTGACTGACTATTCCTTTCTCTGTGCCTCAAGACATCAACGAGTGTTTGGAGAATAAGGACACCTGTGGTCCCAATGCCAAGTGTAACAATACATTAGGGTCCTACTTCTGCATCTGCAATGAGGGGTTTGTCACCAGTACTGGAGTGGAAAGATTTATATTTGGCCAAGGAGTCACGTGTGAAGGTAAGATGCCAAAGAAAACTAGGGATTAACACTAAATATCAAAAGATGTGTACAGTACATCCAGAGAGCATATCAGGCATATACAGGATGTCATCCTGTATGAAATGGTGAGAGTTTCCTTTTCCTAATGGTCGTTTTTACCCACATGTAGATAGAAACGAGTGTGTGGACAACATCACAATTTGCGGGAAGCATACACAGTGCGTCAACACATCAGGCAACTACTCCTGTGTCTGCAATCCAGGGTTTGGCCTGAAGTCTGGCGAAGCTCAATTCACAGGGAATAGAGAATCATGTGAGGAAATAACAGATCAGAAAGCCACCACAGACCAGACAGCAACCACAGACAGTGAGGATGCTCAAGGTGCTAAAGGTATGGGAGGAATTGTATTATCACCGTGGATGGGTTTTCTAGAAATCCTGGTTGGAGGCCTCCAGATTTCCTGCTAATTCCAGGAATCTTCCAACTGGGATTTGGGGAAAAGCTGGGAATTTTAAGAAAATTTAAAATAAAAATATCTATACCCCTTGATGTATTTTGCTCAATTTCTCCTCTTCCTCATGAAGCACCAGATACTTTCTTTATGACCAGAATGTGTAATTGATATTATGTGAATTGATCGGTTTTAGGTAGGTCTGAACATCTTGTGAAAATGTCACCTGTGCTTTCTGTCATTCCTTTGTAGACTTGTGTAAAATAAATAAGTTTATCTGTGGAGAGAATGGAACGTGCCATAATGCCACCAACGGTGGCCATCGGTGTGCGTGCCATGCAGGATTCACCAACTACGGAGACCCGCAGGGGAGATGTACTGGTGAGAATCACATTTATAGATCATCATTCTCATTGAGATGGAGCTGTTTCAACATTCGAATTGCAATACTTCCACTGCATGATCAAGTTGTCATCACTTAATTTCATTGTCATCAATAGTTTCATCAATAGTTTCATTTAAGATGCCTTTTTCACTCATCTCTTCTCTTTCCACAGAGTTGAACTGTGACACGTTTGCGAGCGAGAAGCATCTTAAGATGGTAAGCCACATGAGTATACAGTGTAATGATTCACACCTACAGGTATCTGCAGAACAATATACAGACTAACTTTCTCCTCTCTCTACTCATCCCTCGTTTTCAGGTCATCCCAGGTCTGCAGGATGCTGTAGCCCTGATGAGGACCAGTTGTCTGGAGTTGAGTGAGAGTAATACAGCAGAACAAGTCGATGGAGAGGCCCTGCTAGAGGTACTACTGCTTATTTATATATTTATATATATACTTATATTTGAGGCTCATTATAACCCAGGCATCCATCATAGAGGTTGACATATGCAGGTTCAGACTCAGCCCACACACATTAAGGAAAGGATACATGCAGGGAAACAACGACTGATGGTACTTCTAGCTTATAATGGAAACTAGCCTCCTTTCGCTGTATGACTTCTAAACATAGCATTGTGGTTAGTGTATGCCAAATATATAGTCATGTACCCGGCACAGACAGAAGAGGACTGGTCATAGCCTGGTTCCTCTCTAGGATTCTTCCTAGGTTTTGGCCTTTATAGGGTTTTTTTCCTAGCCACCGTGCTTCTACACCTGCATTGCTTGCTGTTTGGGGTTTTAGGCTGGGTTTCTGTACAGCACTTTGAGATATCAGCTGATGGACCGTATAAATACATTTGATTTGATGTACATTTCGGAATTGGCCCTGACCCTGCTGTACATAACATTCTTCTTCTTCTTTTCTTCTTCTCTTATTTCTTGTGTTTTATTTCATTGATTTATTTGATCAGTTCTACTATTTTGATATTGAATACTGCAATGTTGCGTAGGGCTTGCAAGTTAAGAATGTCACTGCTCTTGTGCATGTGACAAATAAAAGTTTCAGCCTCTCTGACTGTGTCTATGTACCCCTCCTCCCCCACCTCTCTCTGTCTCTGTAGACTCTGTTGTCTGCTATAGACAGGCTCCTGTCTGGCGGGCCTCTGAAAAATAACAAGGAAGTGAGTGTCTTGCTGGACCTGGTAGAGACTGCTCTGAGAATTATAGGACCTCTGCTGAAACACCCCGAGACCAGGAGGTTCAAAACTCACACCGGTAGGAGAACATCCTGAACTCAGCCATGAGTCCAGACAACATAAACTCAGCCATGATTGTTTTGGCTTTTGAAGCCACCTAACGGAAGACAAGTTGTTATAACTTCCTTCGTAGAATATGTTCATTTGTCACATTTCATTGCATAATTTCCTGCGCACAAGTCTGCCTTTCTAGCAGATAACCATTCTGAGAGTTGTAACATCTCACCTACTGTAGGCCTGTTTGTGAATATGTGAATGTATTTGCTTCCAGAGGTGGAGCTGTTGGTGCAGAGAAATGCCTCCTCACCCCAGGGGCCCCTCACCTTGTCATCTACACACGCTCAGCTAGACAGCCACTGGGAGACTGCTGCTGGAGACATCTCCTACCCAGGTTACCATCTTCATCATCCTCATCTTCATGATCAGCTTCAACACTGCCATCATAATCCCACCACAATCATCAGAACCTATCTTTATAATGTAATGATATAATGTGAAATGAATGTACACAGTGTACAAACTCCTAGACTTAAACATTTGCTTTCTCAGGATTTGCAACGGTGTCCCTGCTCAGCTATAAGGGTCTGGAGACATCCACCAACCATTCCTTCTCAGGGCTGCAGGCACAGGAGGGCCACAGCTTTCAGATCAACTCCAAAGTGGTGACGGCCACTATGAGTAACAAGGACACATCCTTTCTCAAGGAGCCAGTCACATTCACCTTCTCCCATTTGAAGGAGGTGAGGAGCAAAAGCATTACCCCTCTATCCCATTATTATGGTCTATGTGAATGTGGCAGTATCAAATCTTCTTCATATGCTGCAATATATTTCAAGATCTATGCAGACATCTGAGTGAACCTGCTTTGCTTTTTCTGGGATGGTCACTGTGTGAAGTGTCCTGGAGTAACATAGTTTTTCTACCTCTCTTCTATGGTAATTATGAATGTTGTTTCCCAGTCAGATGAAGGGAACTACACCTGTGTGTACTGGGATGAGTTGGGAGAAGGGACCTGGTCTGATCGAGGCTGTTTCCTGGTGCAGTCCAATGCCACCCACACTGTGTGCTCCTGCTACCATCTCAGCAGTTTTGCTGTTCTTATGGCTCTCTATGAGTTCAAGGTGAGGGGGATTTCTCTCTTAGTCTAGCTGTACTTCCGTTGTAAGATAGAGCAGGAACAATGCCTTTTCAAATAGTTTCATTTCACTTTCTATGTAATTGTGCAATAGGAGATCGTTTGGCTTTTAAAAAGCTTGCATTCATTTGAGAACAGTGAATCCATGAAGATTTTTTTGTTTTAAATTAGTTCTGTGTCTTGCCTGGCTAGATAGGGGTCCATTATTATTTCTCCAGGGGTATGTTGTCTATAATAATAAGACACATGCATGAAAGTTGTGTCAGTCACTGTGACTCACAGGAGGTTGGTGACACATTAACTGGGGCTCGTGGTAATGGAGTGGAATAAGTGGAATTGTATCAAATACATCAAACATATGGTTTCCATTTACTCCATTCCAGCCATTATCATGAGCCATCCTCCCCTCAGCAGCCTCCACTGCTGTGATTATATGGTGACGTGTCTTCGCCTCTATTCCTCCCTCCAGGACACATTCCAGCTGCAGCTGATCACCTGGGTGGGCCTGTCCCTGTCCCTGCTGTGTCTCTTCATCTGCATCCTCACCTTCTCCCTGATCCGCTCCATCCGGAGCACCCGCAATACCATCCACCTCCACCTCTGCCTCAGCCTCTTCATCGCCAACCTGATCTTCCTCGTCGGCATCTCACGCACCGAGAGCCAGGTAAGCTTGCATCCAACCAATCACATACGCTCTGCCCTCGAGGCAGAATTGCCCTCGGGAACAAGATTGAATAAGGAAAACTCCACTGAGCTTTTCTAGGCGTGGGAGGTCAGAGGATGTGACAATGTGTGTAACATTTACATATGGCGTACGTACTCTGTCCATGTGGGTGGTGAGAACAATGTTTTAGTAGGAAGAAATGTTAATGTATGCAACGATTGTGTGTTCAGTTGTGGGTAACTTATTGTATTGTGAACCTTATCACTATCTACAGCATATGTCATTTTGTTTTCTCGATCACTCTCACCCCTTTATTTCCTTTCTCTTCATCCCTCTCTTCCTCAGGCTGGTTGTGCGGTGGTGGCTGGGCTGCTTCACTTCTTCTTCCTGTCGGCGTTCTGCTGGATGTGTCTGGAGGGAGTGCAGCTCTTCAGGATGGTGGTCCTGGTCTTCAACACCACCTTCAGGCCCCTCTACATGATGGCGGGGGGCTACGGCGTTCCTGCTGTCATCGTCGCCATCTCTGCCCTCGCCAACGCCAAAGGATACGGAACAGAGCGCCAGTGAGTGACCATTACATTGATCCCTGACAATGTCATCTCCTGACTGGATTCCCTATATATATTTGTCTGACTCTCTGTCCTTCTCTGTTGGTTACTATAGAGATCAGGTATTCATGTGTCTTCATGTGTGCATTGTGTGTTTTAGCTGCTGGCTCAACCTTGAGGATGGATTCATCTGGAGCTTTTTTGGCCCTGTCTGTATCATCATCATGGTGCGTATCACAGATGAAAGGTGGAATAGTTTCATCACTCCTACTTACAATGTTTTGTGTCATGTTAGAGTTCTACTTATCACCCTCTCCCCTCCTAGGTGAATGTTTTTTTCTTCCTCATCACAGTGTGGAAGTTGGCCCAGAAGTTCTCCAGCCTGAACCCTGACCTTGACAAACTCCGCAAAATCAAGTGAGCCGGCAAAGAAATGGACAATTCTCACACAGGCTGAGTTATAGCCCATAACAAAGGACCACTGTTTTTCCTGGCCAGAACATGTGGGGGGAAAAACAGGCCTTACTGTAAAATGACATGTTGTGACCCAGGCTCTCGATCTAATTTTGTGTGTTTGTCGCCTCCTGCAGGGCATTCACCATAACTGCAGTGGCTCAGCTGTGTGTGCTGGGCACCATGTGGATCTTTGGCTGTTTCCAGTTTGAGGAAAGCACGCTGGCCATGTCGTACCTGTTCACCATCCTCAACAGTCTGCAGGGGGTCCTAGTGTTCCTCATGCACTGCCTGCTCTCTAAACAGGTACGTCACGACTCATACGTCACGACTCATAACAACTATGGTGGATAATTAAGATGATGCATAAAAGCTGTTTACCATTGAAATAAATGGTCAAGGTTCTGTCTATGTAAATGGCCGTTCCCTCTCTCTCATGAGCATGCTCTACCGCATGCTCAAACATGGTCACACTAGAGAAGGAACGCCTACTTACAGAGACAGGAACAATGGAGGAATGAACAGCTGGTTCTGGTCTACTTATTCCCTTCCTCCCACCCCTGCTCGACCAGCTTTCTCTACTGTCTTTGCTCATAGTGCTCTCTTTTGCACCTTGTAGGTGAGAGAAGAGTATGGCAAGATCCTGGACAGCATCTGTGCACAACAGAAGACGAAGTACTCAGAGTTTTCCTCCAACCAGTCAAGCAACAGCAAATCACAGGTATTATCTCTTACTAATTGAGTAGCCAATATCTAAGAGAGCAGAAAGTCCTTTAATGTGATGTAAGTACATGTCCTCCAACACTGTTGAATTTGAGTGACAGCAAACACGAGGAAAAGTTCTGCTTAAAAGTTCTGCATAAAAGTTCTGCGAGGTAAAGTTCTGCGAGGTAAAGTTAAACCATATTTATATTGTTTGCAGGAAAGTCATTAAGTATATTCTGACGAACTGCCCATGGAAAAAGAATGGGATGGTCAAATCTATTTCTGTCATGTACTAAGAAATTCTAGATCTTGAGGTGTAATACGTTTTAATACATCCTCAAGGAAGATGGATTGCTTTGATTATACTACTTGATGATAAACACATAGCTCATACATTTATATGGACCCAATAATGACCATCCAAACTTCTTTGGAAATATTTATATTAATCTAATTAGATACAAATAACACTTACAGTTTTAAGTAAGTCAGTAGACTGTAAAGGAAATCATACTACGAACTATCACCCTCTGGTCCTCATAGAGATTATGAATATTATGGACACGTTGGAATTGACTGACATTTGCTCAGAAACCCGGATCTCGTAAGATAGACTTGGAGGAGGCTTAATCAAGCTAGTACTGCAGAAGCACTGAATAATCTATACACAACGTAAAAGGAGTTTGAGGAACTTATTCATGAGAAAATCGTGTTTAACTTATCTAAAAAAACAGAGCAAATTGGATGGAGAATGGCAAAAAAAAATGCACCAAATTTTTCCTAAACCTTCAATATAGAAACACAACCAAAAATAACCTAAGGAAAAAGTTACAAAGATGGATAAATTCTTCTCACCAAAAGGATAAACATATTTTAAACAAGCTCTTGTGAAGTCCCTCAAACCTCATTTAACAATGAGTTTTGTGATATCTTTCTCCCCAAAAAATCATGTTAAACTATTTCAGGCACCAAAAAAATATTGTGAAGGCCTAATTACACAGGACAATCTATGGTTGGCACTTGACTCTTTCAGATGGGAAAAACCTCTGACCTTGATGGCATTCCAATAGACATATATTCAACTTTTTATGAACTACTGAAAGATCCACTACTATTATGTTTTAATTAATCGTATATGAATTGCCACCTGTCGGACACAGAAAGAGTGAATGATCACTCTCTTACTGAAGCAGGAGCCAGGAAGGCAGTACAAAGCAATATCTTTAAAACAAATGCAAAAAAATGTTTTGAATTAAAAATGTCCTACCAGACATTATTCATCACGATCAGACGGGATTCTTAAAATGAATATATATTGGAGACAACATTACACAACTACTAGAAATAATTGAAAACTATGGGAATGCAGGGAAACCAGGTCTAATCTTTATAGCAGATTTTGAGAAAGCCCTTTATCCTGTCTAGAATCTGTGTAAGTGCCTGGATATTTTTGGCCATCAAGGACAACGCTATGTCTGGTGCGAACCCAACACCTCTCATCACCTCGAGAACACCATCCTCACAGTGAAGCATGGTTGTGGCAGCATAATGCCGTCGGGATGTTTTTCCATCGGCAGAGACTGGGAAACTGGTCAGAATTGAAGGAATGATGGATAGCGCTAATTACAGGGAAATTCTTGAAGGAAACCTGTTTCAGTCTTCCAGAGATTTGAGACTGGGACGGAGGTTCACCTTCCAGCAGGACAATGACCCTAATCATACTGCTAAAGCAACACTTGAGTGGTTTAAGGGGAAACATTTAAATGTCTTGGAATGGCCTAGTCAAAGCCCAAACCTCAATCCAATTGAGATTCTGTGGTATGACTTATAGATTGCCCTACACCAGCGGAACCCATCCAACTTGAAGGAGCAGTTTTGCCTTGAAGAATGGTCAAAAATCCCAGTGGCTAGATGTGCCAAGCTTATAGAGACCGATCCCAAGAGACTTGCAGCTGTAATTGCTGCAAAAGCGGGCTATTGACTTTTGGGGGCGGGGGCGTGGGGTGGGGGGGGGGGGGTGGGGGGGGGGGGGGTAGTTATGAATGCTCAAGTTCTGTTTTTTTTGTCTTATTTCTTGTTTGTTTCACAAATAAAATATTTTGCATCATCAAAGTGCTAGGCACGTTGTGTAAATCAAATGATACAAACCCCCAACAAATCAATTTTAATTACAAGGCAACAAACTAGGAAAAATGCCAGGGGGGTGAATATTTTCACAAACCACTGTAAGTCATATCGCTGTTCAGTACAAACTGTACTGTTAGGAGATCTGAAAAACCACGATAAATCGATATTGAAATATGATTACACTCTTCGGTAAAGTATTTATCTTTAGGGTAATCTTGGTAGAAAGGGTACAAATAGAGAGGTTCAAGACCCATCACAGTAAAATAGAAGGTTGTATTGCAAAAGGAAATAGTCAAATGGTAGTGTACTAGGAAAGATGGGTTAGTCTGTGGACAACGGAGGGTTGGAATTAAGATTAGAGTGTACTGTATATGTGAGCGAAGATAGCTGTGAGTAGCAGTAGAATAAGTATTGTTGGCCGTTAGTTTTCTCCAATCAGGGGAGGATTGATAGTGCTGAAAAAATATAACAATAATAATAGGGGGATTATAAATTAGACAAATTTGCTTGATAGGACCCAGAATCTGTAATATTATTAAGGCTGATCTGCAAGTTAAAGTTCTACATAAAATATTACATTTACTGTATTATACAAAGGATATAAGCATATTATAATATTTAGATACAAGTCAAATGTGCAAACATCCAAACTTCAGAGTACTTCAATCTCCATTTCTCAGAGGGCACCCTCTTATCAGGTTAACGGCCAATTTGGAACATTTGTTTTACAGCGCATTGTAAAATCAGTCCATTCATTTAATCATTACTGACCATGGTTTGGGACATCGTGTCCAGGCCTGAGCAGAGGTGTGATCAGTCTAGTCATTTCCTTCAAGTGAGATTGCTCAAAGGCCATTTTAAAAACCTTTCAAAGCACAACAAAGGAGGAAAAGAACTGTCATTTTTGATCATTTCCATAAAATAGGCAGACGTGTGATTCTGGGCCAGAGCCGATAGTCCCTAAAGATAATGAGGTGGGTGAGGAAGGTGTTAAGTCACGCATTTTGTCTGGCAGTTGAAAGAGAGAGACCGCAGAGCCACTTGTGCATTAATAATGAAGGACTGTGATGACAGAGTCTGATCAAAAAGCAACTGATTGATGTTGTTGTCTGTCTTTGCCCTCTCTCTGCCATTGTCCCCCAGACATCCAAGAGCGCACAGAACACGGGAGAGTCTCAGATCTAGGGGGCTGGGCGCTGGTTGCTGGACATGACCCCATGATGCCTGACCTCGTGACCTCCTAGCAACACCTGGGAGTTTTATAAAACCATAATCACCCTGGTTTAATGACAGGCATAAGTTAATGCTTGCCTGGTCCGAGATCTGTTTGTGCTGTCTTGCCAAAAGAGCACAAAAGGACCAGGATAGATTGATGGGATGGTTGATGTCTGTTTTTTTTGTGACAACTTTATTTCGCTTTAAGCAGTATTGTGCACATTTTTTAAAGATTCTGTAAATATTACTGTACTTTTTCATTGGGCTGGCCTGGATATTCTTTTAAGCTAACTCCAAAGAGTAACGATAAAAAAGTTATTTATTGTTTTACACTGATTTTCCTATTCACAGTTTCATGTGTCTTTTTCCAACCTTGAAATTCTTTGGATTATATAATGCTGATGAGAAACCCCCCTCCTACTGTAGAAGAGTGGACTAGTCCTGCATGGTTTAACCAGGGACAACTGGATTATTACATTATGCATTATCCAGGTACTTTCTCTGATCTTAAAATACATAAACAGATGAAAGCAACAAAATATAAAAAAAATAGTCATAAACTATCATGGTTTTATTAAAACAATTATTGTTTAAAACATAACCATCAAAGGTCGAGTTGTGAGAGTCAGATTGAAATCATGTCAGATTGAAATGTATATTTTGTGTATATAGTTTTACAATTGTATCTCAATTTTAAAAGAGATCAACCAAAAAATGTACAAGAATCATGATCATGACTGTTATTGTTTCTAGTAAGGTGTGCATCCTGTCAAATAAGGACAAATGAAAATCATTGTAAATATTGTCTTAGTAAAGATCATTTATATGATTGTTTTTTTTTACTGGGAAATGGCATGCTTTTACCACTGTACTGTAACTTCTCTGTTTTAGACTTTATTTGCCATGCAATATTTGAATTCAATAAAATATTAAAATATTTTGTATCTGTGTAGCTTGATTTTATTTAGTTAAATGTGGTTCAAGATACTGTATATCTAAGAAATGTTTTGTCTCTGTTTTAGATTAAGGCAACTGCCGTATGTGTAGTCTACCAGAATCTGATGTGGAATTGTTTTGAAAAGGTTTCTTCTGATTGGTTCAGAACTGTTTGTTTTAGTACAGACGCCAAACTCTGAATGGGTGGGGATAGAGTCTCCATCAGATTGCATCTTCTGAGATGAGGGACAAACTGACAAAGGTCATTTCAGCAGGTTATTTAGAGCCTCAATGGGTTTGCGAGTCAGAGTCACACGGTATAAAAACAGGAAATTAGAAATCAAGCACCTTGATTTATTATAATTGCTTATAAACAGTCACCTCAAATTATTGGAAACCTTGATAAAGACGAGGAAAACAGACTGTATAAAATAAATAATACAAATACTGAGCTATAATGTACCATCCTCATTCCAACAGTAGAGGATGCCTCGTTATTCTTTAAAAAGTGCTTTCCTCACCATCTTAAATAAGCATGCCCCATTCAAAAAATGTAGAACTAAGAACAGATATAGCCCTTGGTTCAGTCCAGACTTGACTGCCCTTGACCAGCACAAAAACATCATGTGGTGTACTGCAGGCAGTTAAGGAAAGTAAAGGCTAGCTTTTTCAAACAGAAATTTGCATCCTGTAGCAGAAACTCCAAAAAGTTCTGGGACACTGTAAAGTCCATGGAGAATAAGAGCACCTCCTCTCAGCTGCCCACTGCACTGAGGCTAGGAAACACTGTCACCACCGATACATCTACGATGATCAAGAATTTCAATAAGCATTTTTCTATGGCTGGCCATGCTTTCTACCAGTCTACCCCGGTCAACAGCTTTGCACCCACAGCAACTTGCCCAAGCCTCGCCCATTTCTCCTTCTCCCAAATCCAGATTGCTGATGTTCTGAAAGAGCTGCAAAATCTGTACCCCTTCAAATGAGCTGGGCTAGACAATCTGGACCCTCTCTTTCTTAAATGATCCGCCGCAATTGTTGCAACCTCTATTAATGGCCTGTTCAACCTCTCTTTCGTATTGTCTGAGATCCCTAAAGATTGTATCTCCCCCTCTTCAAAGGGGGAGACACTAGACCCAAACTGTTACAGACCTATATCTATCCTACCTACCCTGCCTTTCTCAAGTCTTCGAAAGCCAAGTTAACAAACAGATCACCGACCATTTAGAATCCCACCGTACCTTCTCCGCTATGCAATCTGGATTCCGAGCGGGTCATGGGTGCAACTCAGCCACAATCGAGGTCTTAAACAATATAACCGCCATCGATAAAAGGCAGTACTGTGCAGCCGTCTTCATCGACCTGGCCAAGGCTTTTGGCTCTGTCAATCACTGCATTCTTATCGGCAGACTCAACAGCCTTGGTTTCTCAAATGACTGCCTCGCCTGGTTCACCAACTACTTCTCAGATAGAGTTCAGTGTCAAATCGGAGGGCCTGTTGTCCAGATCTCTGGCAGTCTCTATGGGGGTGCCACAGGGTTCAATCCTCGGGTCGACTCTCTTCTCTGTATACATCAATGATGTCGCTCTTGCTGCTGGTGATTCTCTAATCCACCTCTACGCAGACGACACCATTCTGTATACTTCTGGCCCTTCTTTGGACACTGTGTTAACAAACCTTCAGATGAGCTTCAATGCCATTCAACACTTTTTCCGTGGCCTCAAACTGCCCTTAAATGCAAGTAAAACTAAATGCATGCTCTTCAACTGATCACTGCCCACACCTACCCACCCATCACTACTCTGGACGGTTCTGACTTAGAATATGTGGACAAGTACAAATACCTAGGTGTCTGGTTAGACTGTAAACTCTCCTTCCAGACTCACATTAAACATCTCCAATACAAAATTAAATCTAGAATCGGCTTCCTATTTTGCAACAAAGCATCCTTCACTCATGCTGCCATATAATACCCTCGTAAAACTGACTATCCTACCGATCCTTGACTTCGGCAATGTCATTTACAAAATAGCCTCCAACACTCTACTCAGCAAACTGAATGTAGCCTATCACAATGCCATCTGTTTTGTCACCAAAGCCCCATATACTACCCACCACTGTGACCTGTATGCTCTCGTTGGCTGGCCCTCGCTTCATATTGTCACGTTCGTCATATGAAGGAGACCATGGCGTTGTGGTATGCGTACATTGTTATTTATTAAAAGAATGAAAACTGAACAAACTAACAAAATAACACAATGTGAAGCTATACAAACAAGTGCTGAAAGGCAACTACACATAGACAAGATCCCACGAAACACAAAGGGGAAATGGCTGCCTAAATATGATCCCTAATCAGAGACAACGATAAACAGCTGTCTTTGATTGAGAACCATATCAGGACAACATAGAAATACAAAAAACCCCTAGACCTACAACAACCTTAGACATACAAAAACCCTAGACAATACAAAAACTAGCGTACCCACCCTAGTCACACCCTGACCTAACCAAAATATAAAGAAAACAGAGATATCTAAGGTCAGGGCATGACACATATTCGTCGCCAAACCCACTGGCTCCATGTCATCTATAAGTCTTTGCTAGGTAAAGCCCCGCCTTATCTCAGCTCACTGGTCACCATAACAGCACCCGCCCGTAGCACGCGCTCCAACAGGTATATTTCACTGGTCATCCCCAGAGCCAACTCCTCCTTTGGCCACCTTTCCTTCCAGTTCTCTGCTGCCAATGACTGGAACGAATTGCAAAAATCACTGAAGCTGGAGTCTTATTTCTCCCTCACTAACGTTAAGCACCAGCTGTCAGAGCAGCTTACCGATCATTGCACCTGTACACAGCCCATCTGTAAATAGCCCAACCAACTACCTCATCCTCATATTGTTATTTATTTTTGCTCCTTTGCACCCCAGTGTCTCTACTTGCACATCATCTTCTGCACATCTATCCCTCAAGTGTTAATGTAAAATTGTAATTATTTTGCCACTATGGCCTAAATATTGCCTTACCGCCCTAATCTTACTACATTTGCACACACTGTATATATATTTTTACACTGTGTTATTGACTGTACGTTTGTTTATCCCATGTGTAACTCTGTGTTGTTTGTGTCGCACTGCTTTGATTTATCTTAGCCAGGCCACAGTTGTAAATGAGAACTTGTTCTCAAAAGGTGAAATAAAAAATACAAAATTCCCCTTGCGAGGATAATGGCACTTAGCCTTTTTCTATTATGTTTTTTTGAGATTCTTCCATACAGAATCTTTCCAGATCCTTGATGTCCTTCAGTCTGCTCTTATGGACTTCCCTCTTCAATTCAAAACACAGGTGTTCAATTGGTTTCTTGTCCAGGGACTGAGATGGCCATTGCAAAATGTTGATTTTGTGGTCAAGTAACCATTTCTTTGTAGATTTTGATGTGTACTTGGGGTCGTCGTCTTCTGGAAGATCCACTTGCCGCCAAGTTTCAGCCTGCTGGCAATGGCAACTAGGTTTTTGGCTTAAATGTTCTGGTACCAGCGGAAGCAAAACAGCCCCAAAATGTGTGGTAGCCTTAGCCAGCCCTAAGACAGACAGGCCTAACATTATCACAGCAACTTGTTTCCAATAAAATGTGCTTCAAACTGCTTATGCTATTGAACAATTCATATTGAACAGGTCGAAATAAACATGTTTTTTATGACAGTGGAAAGGGAATGGAATGTAGTCGATATAAGATTCTCCGACTTGTGCGAGCTAAACTAAATAGAAAAACATGATGCTCAAGTTTTACTTAAAATAAGATTACTTCCTGTAGTTTAGAACGTGACTATTTTCCATTGACTTCTGTCTGAATCTTCATTTCGCAAGTGCAATTTACAGGAAGTCATGGAATTGCTAGTTGAGTCTCTTGGCAGACTAGCATCTCTAGTTAAATTTTCTCCGGCGATGAAGTTATACATTTTCTGTGACCAAAATAAATGTCATAAACAGAGCTGACAGAATTCCATATTTACATGTCAGACACATTTTGTTACATAATATATTTCAATCTGAACTTTGTGTTCATATTATAATGTGTCTTATGTTACCGGATACAATGGCGTTCTATGAATCCTGAATGCACTATGTAACTAACAATTACAGCAATAACTACACATTCTAGCTATAACAATAACACAAATAATCAACAAACATATCCAATGTTGCTACTTACAAGTGTCTACCCAGCAGAATAAGGCCATCCCTTGCTTGCTTGAATGCGTCTTCCACCAAAACAAGCCTCCATGCTGAACAGCAACTGTCAGGGTCAAATCATTTTGGTGGAGGATGAGCAGTACTGGCCATGTATATGTGACTGAAATACTATAAGGATAGACTGAATATGGCACTGTTGAATGACAAAGACCTATCCAATTGTTTACCAGATACACATGTAGATACAAAAGCACAGCATACAAGCCGTGTGCAATACTGTGTTGTGTGACGGGCCCACGCTAAATCACTGCATAGGGAGGGATACGCCTACATGCTATGTCTGCTATGTCATAATACTTCAGCCGAATAGGACATGTTATACATTGTTGTAAAGGTCAAAGGCTGTAGAAACCGAATGTGCGTGCATAATGTTCTGCGCAGAATATTGGCCCTTTTTTTTTAGAAGTCAATTTATTCGTTGCCAAAATGTTAACACAATGACATAGAAACACCGGATTTTCAAGAGGGATTTTGAAATAATGTTTATTCATTATTAAATCATGAAAAATATTCATAACTTTCCACCCACGAGGCCACTAGAGGGCGCTTTTGGTCATTGTTGTTGTAGTGGGGACAGTAAGTACAGTTCCTTCTGAAAAAGGATACTTTAAGGACAATGCATTAACATATTTTTACAATTTTAAATGTTTATGTTTAGCTCACATAATATCATTTCAAATTATGCATTAAGGTGTCTATAATATAATAAACATGGCAAAAACAAGACATAAATGCATTTTTTAGACATAAATAAATGCCTTTCTTTAGCTTACAAAATATTTGTAACAATGGTGGGGGAGTGCCAAGATAGGCTCAAAACAGCGCCCCCTGTCAGTCATCTAGAGTGTAAATATAAATCATTGAATGAAGGTCATTATCAAAGCCTGCAACCCCAATTTTCTCTCTTCTCATCTCCCTGTATTTACCCTTCTCTCCAATCCTCCTCTATCCCTCTCTCCAACTCCAACTGCCCTTTGTGTTAATGCTATTCCCCTGGCCAGGGGTCCCATACAGAGCAGAAGACGGATAGGAATACAGAAGCACTTACTTCCCTCTCTCTGCGGTTAATTTCTCTCTCTGCTGTTAATTTCTCTCTCTGCTGTTAATTTCTCTCTCTGCGGTTAATTTCTCTCTCTGCGGTTAATTTCTCTCTCTGCTGTTCATTTCTCTCTCTGCGGTTAATTTCTCTCTCTGCTGTTAATTTCTCTCTCTGCTGTTAATTTCTCTCTCTGCTGTTAATTTTTTCATCTGTTCAGATGGAACACAACCACCCCACTGGGCATACCTTCATAATTTCAACGTGGTTAAAACGTTGATCCATGAGATTTCAACCTTTATTCACCCACTCAAAAAGACAGCCAGAAGTGTGTGGAAATTCCCAATGTGTTATCAACCATCTAAAAACCATCTAAAAGCACAACAAAATTCCAGTTGAAAAACAATGTTTGATTTTTGGTGTAGTTGTCATCAAAATCTGTTATCAATGTGATTTCAACCATTTAAATAACAACAAAGTTCAAATTGGAATACAATGTCAGATACTGTATTTTCTATTTATAAAACAACTTAACGTGTTATCACTGTTATCACTGATTTATTTCAGCTTTTATTTATTTCATCACAATCCCAGTGGGTCAGAAGTTTACATACACTCAATTAGTATTTGGTAGATTGCCTTTAAATTGTTTAACTTGAGTCAAATGTTTCGGGTAGCCTTCCACAAGCTTCCCACATTAAGTTGGGTTAATTTCTGCCCATTCCTCCTGACAGAGCTGGTGTAACTGAGTCAGGTTTGTAGGCCTCCTTGCTCGCACACGCTTTTTCAGTTATGGCCACAATTTTTCTATGGGATTGGGGTCAGGGCTTTGTGATGGACACTCCAATGCCTTGACTTTGTTTTGGAGCAGTGGCTTCTTCCTTGCTGAGCGGCCTTTCAGGTTATGTCAGACTCATTGTACTGTGGATATAGATACTTTTGTACCTGTTTCCTCCACTATCTTCACAAGGTCCTTTGCTGTTGTTCTGGGATTGATTTGCATTTTTCGCACCAAAGTACGTTCATCTCTAGGAGACAGAACGCGTCTCCTTCCTGAGCGGTATGACGGCTGCGTGGTCCCATGATGTTTATGGTGTCTGTAAACAATTGTTGGAAAAATTACTTGTATACTGCACAAAGTAGTTGTCCTAACCGACTTGCCAAAACTAAAGTTTGTTAACAAGAAATTTGGGGAGTGGTTGAAAAACGAGTTTGAATGACTCCAACCTAAGTCTATGTAAATTTCCGACTTCAGCTGTACATCACAGAAGACTGAAATATAACAAAACGGTTCGACAAAGAAACTCCAGATTTTCGGACTTTAAAAATGGTTTATGTTTATTAAAATATCAATAACATTCCACCCATAAGGCCACTAGAGGGTGCTTTGGTCATTTGGCTGCAGAAAAGACATGAATCCAACATGTTAATTATTAACTCGTAGATTAAATTTGAAATCAACCAAAGCTTGAAACCCTATGCCTATATGTATTGTCTAGTTTTAATTAAACCCTGGTTTGAATTCAAACAATAGTTGTTGATGACTTCACAAATGCTATAGGCCTAAATAGTATCATTGATGGTTGTGCTTTATGAAGTATGGTTACATTTCATTTGCTCTGTTAACCCTACCCTTTGGAATGACTTTGATAGCAACAGTGAATCTATTTAGTTATTAAGAGATCTCTCAAGAATCATTCTCTTGATAGCACATTGGTGGAAGTCAGTGACAAATATAAAATCTAAGCAGGGCTCTGTTAAATCTCTGGAAAGGAGGCCAAAGGGATAGCTGTAGAAATGTCCAGTAGGTGGTGCTTTCTAGACTCTTTTTTTTCTGATAGTGGGTATAACATTGAAGATCTGACATTGTTTCAAAAGTAGAAATTCAACATATTTTATACGTATATAAGTGTTGAGTAAAAACGGTTGGCTGGTATTCCCTCACCCTTCTGAGCATTGGCTGTGAATACCCTTACCCTCTATGTACTTATAACTGATCGGTTTGGTTTTGCCCACTATAGTGCTGTCCGGTCAGAACATGATGTTGAGGCCCATACTGAACACTTGGTAATCAACACAATCACACAGACACAGCTGATACCCTCAAAGTTATTTATGTGTGGTAATTCAAATTACGTCAAATCTCACTGTTGTGGTTCTATAAGGGAAATATATGCACACATGTAAACAGTGTTAGTTAAGGTGTATAACTATGCAATATACACATGTACATGAATAAATGGGAAATGGCATTACACTTACAACATGGGGTCATACCCCAAACAGAAGCCATGGATTACAGGCAACATCCGCACTGAGCTAAAGGGTAGAGCTGCCGCTTTCAAGGAGCGGGACTCTATTCCCGGAAGCTTAAAAGAAATCCCTCTATGCCCTCCGACAAACCATCAAACAGTTAAAGCGTCAATTCAGGACTAAGATCGAATCGTACTACACCAGCTCCGACGCTCGCCGGATGTGGCAGGGCTTGCAAACTATTACAGACTACAAAGGGAAGCACAGCAGAGAGTTTCCCAGTGACAAGACAGCCTATAGAGAGGAGGTCAGAGACCTGACCGTGTGGTGCAAGGACAACAACCTCTCCTTCAACGTGATCAAGACAAAGGAGATGATTGTGGACTACAGGAAAAGGAGGACCGAGCACGCCTCCATTCTCATCGACTGGGCTGTAGTGGAGCAGGTTGAGAGTTCGTTGGCGTCCACATCAACAACAAACTAACATGGTCCAAGCACAACAAGAGAGTCGTGAAGAGGGCACGACAAAACCTATTCCCCCTCAGGAAACTGAAAAGATTTGGCATGGGTCCTCAGATCCTCAAAAGGTTCTACAGCTGCACCATCGAGAGCATCCTGACGGGTTGCATCACTGCCTGGTATGGCAACTGCTCGGCCTCCGACCGCAAGGCACTACAGAGGGTAATGCGTATGGCCCAGTACATCACCCAGGCCAAGCTTCCTGCCATTCAGGACCTCTACACCAGACGGTGTCAGAGGAAGGCCCTAAAAATGGTCAAAGACTCCAGCCACAGTAGTCATACACTATTCTCTCTGCTACCGCAAGGTAAGCGGTACTGGACCATCAAGCCTTGGTCCAAGAAGCTTCTAAACAGCTTCTACCCCCAAGCCATAAGACTCCTGAACACCTAATCAAATGGCTACCCAGACTATTTGTATTGCGCCCCCCCCCCCCCCCCCCCATTCTACGCTGCTGCTACTCTGTTATTATCTATGTATAGTCACTTTAATAACTCTACCTACATGTACATACCTCAATTACCTTGACTAACCGGTGCCCCCGCACATTGACTCTGTACCGGTACCCCCTGTGCACTCCCCCCTTTGGATGACGATATCACTCTGACGAGTGGGCGGGTGCAGTGTCCAGATGCGCATTTCCAAGTGCTCTGATTGGTTGGAAATGGCAGGGCTTTGATAAGTGAGGAATAATTAAGCTGAGCAGCCAAACTAAAGGGACTGAAGGGAAATTGAAGGAACTGTGAGGGGAAGTTAGGTAGAAGTAGAGAGGAGAGGAGCAGGATGGCCTGTTTCTACAGATTGTCTATGTAGAAAACTCGGAACCATGATGACATAATCTTGTAGTTTAAATTTATATCCTCAAGTCAACTGTTTAAATGAATGGTTTTAACTACCTTTCAATTATATTACTTTACCTTTCTGGATCCTACTAATCAAGCCACAAGGCATCCCATCGAAGAGGCTTTAATAAAACCCATTAGACTACAAGACTTATTCTCTGTCTCCAAATGGGTCCAATAATTGCTAATGGAGTGGATGTGGAGACAGGCCAATAGACATCTCATGATCTCATTCCCTTTTCACAGGAATAATAGCCTAATCTTACCAGGCTCAAAATCCTTGTTTTTTCGTCAATGGTCTAGTAGAAATAATTTATTTGACAATTCAGGTGATTAAACTTTTCAAGACCTCAAATAATTATATAATCTCCCAGGGACTTCCTTCTTTCTTTTTTTAACCTTAGGCTCCGCTCTGCTCTAAAAGCCTACGGAGTACCTGGGATTCCCTTATCGCCACACATCCCCTGGATGAGTCTCTTTTGATTACTCCCAAATCTGTTGGCCTGGTCTCCACTCTCTCCTTCAAACTTAACTAGACCGAAAAAAGTGCACCTGCGGTTACTTCCATCTGGAACAGTTAGCTCCTATAATTTGGAGAACAGGTGAACTGGAAGGTGATGTAGAACAATGTTCTCATAATTATACACCATATTGTCACTTCTGAATAAAACTTGGATGATAATAACTTCAACGGTTGAACTCTTGATTCAGTATTCATACCCCTTGACATATTACATATTTAGTTGTGTTACAGTCTGAACTCAAAATGAATTATATAGATTTTTTCTCTCACTCATCTACACACAATACCCCATAATGACAAAGTGAAGATATGTTTTTAGACATTTTTGCAAATGTATTGAAAGTGAAATATTGAAATATAAAATTTACACAAGTATTCACACCCCTGATTCAATAGTTTGTAGAAGTACATTTAGCAGCGATTACAGTCTTTCAGGGTAACTCGCTGTCCACGCTTGGACTGTGCAATATTTGCCAATTATTATTTTCGATATGTTTCAAGTTCTGTCAAATTTCTTGTTGATCATTGCTAGACAACCATTTTCAGGTCTTGCCATAGATTTTCAAGTAGATTTAGGTCAAAACTGTAACTCGGCCACACAGGAACATTCACTGTCTTCTTGGTAAGGAACTCCAGTGTAGATTTGGCCTTGTCTTTTAAGTTATTGTCCTGCTGAAAGGTGAATTCATCGCCCAGTGTCTGGTGGAAAGCAGAATGAACCAGGTTTTTCTCTAGGATTTTCCCTGTGCTTAGTTCTATTCCATTTATTTTTTATCCTGAAACACTCCCCAGTCCTTAACGATTACAAGCATACCCATAACATGATGCAGCCAACACTATGCTTGAAAATGTCACGCCCTGGCCACAGAGAGGCTTTTTATTCTCTATTTTGGTTAGGCCATTGTGTGACTAGGGTGGGCATTCTATGTTATTTTTTCTATGTTTTTGTTCTATGTTTTGTATTTCTGGTTTTGGCCTGGTATGGTTCCCAGTCAGAGGCAGCTGTCAATCGTTGTCTCTGATTGAGAACCATACTTAGGCAGCCTGTTTTCCCACTATGGGTTGTGGGTAGTTGTTTTCTGTTTTGTGTGTTTGCACCTTACAGGACTGTTTCGTTCACTCTCTTTGTTGTTTTGTTATTCAGTGTTCAGTTGATTTATTAAATATTAACATGGACACATACCACGCTGCGCATTGGTCCGATCTTGACTACTCTTCCTCAGATGACGAGGAGAACCGTTACAGAAAATATGTTTTATGGGATTTGCCCCAAACATAACAATTTGTATTCAGGACAAAAAGTGAATTGCTTTGCCAATTTTTTTGCAGTATTACTTTAGTGCCATGTTACAAACAGGATTCATGTTCTGGATTCTGTACAGGCTTTTTTCTTTTCACTCTGTCAGGTTAATATTGCGGAGTAACTAAAATGTTGTTGATCCATCCTCAGCTTTCTCCTATCACAGCCATTAAACTCTGTAACTGTTCTGAAGTCACCATCAGCCTCATGGTGAAATACCTGAGTGGTTTCCTTCCTGTCCGGCAACTGAGTTAGGAAGGACGCCTGTATCTTTGTAGTGACTGGGTGTATTGATACACCATCCAATGTGTAATTATTAACTTCACCATGCTGAAAGGGATATTCAATGTCTGCTTTTTTTAACCCATGAACAATAAGTCCCTTCTTTGCGAGGCATTGGAAAACTTCCCGGGTCTTTGTGGTTGAATCTGTGTTTGAAATGCACTGCTCGACTGAGGGACCTTATAGATAAGTGTATGTGTGGGGTACAGAGATGAGGTAGTCATTCAAAAAATAATGTATAACACTATTATTACAAACAAAGTGAGTCCACATGCAATTTAGTATGTAACTTGGTAAGCAGATTCTTACTCCTGAACGTAATTAAGCGTGCCATAACAACTGGGTTGAATATGTATTGACTCCATACATTTCAGCTTTTAATTTGTAATGAATTTGTTTTAAAAAATTGAAAACATAATTCCACTTTGACAATATGGGATACGATGTCTAGGCCAGCGACAAAACACATATTTTTAATTCAAGCTCTAACACAACGCTGAGATACTGTACATGTGATTTTGGGAATGCTCAGTGGTCTCTGACCTCTGCACATACATTAAATACCTTCTTCAAACCTTGATGGAGATAAATGTATATAAGTTGCCTCGTCTGTTTTACTAGGAATTCATTTTGACATTCAATGAAATTGTTCATGTGTGCCATAACTGCTGCCAAAAATGCAATTAAAAAAAAAAGTGGTTTGATCCAAATACTTATTTTCAATGTTCCTGGAAAGTATCCTTTTTTAAACATTGTTATTCTAGAGAAGTCCACAGCTAAGCTGCATGGCTCAGCTACATAAGCTTTAATCTCCACCATCAAAGACCTTTGTTGGGTAGTAATATTATCTCTCAATGGTTGTATCTTGAACTGCTCTATCAATCCCTCCCTACTTGCTCATGTTTTTTTGCTGTGCAAATCATGTGACTGTTATGTCTTGTTTGATTGACACAATACGTTGACAAATGACATTGAAACAATGTTGATTCAACCAGTTGGTGCCCAGTGGGACAGACCTTTTCAAAAAGTAATTGTGCTGTATTGTGGGTGAACACATGGAGGGCAGGACTGAATGGAATGGATGTCTCTTATACACTACAAGTTTCTGGATGAATAATGCCAGAGATGTGGGCAAGTGACTCCTTGCATCAAGGATTTCAGCAGCGCCAGCAACAACAACCACAGGGCACCAAAAATCGCAGGGCCCCAAATCGCAGGGCAATCCTTAGTTAACATCTACAGGATTGGTGTGTGTGTGTGTCCCCACACCCTCACGGGACGGTTAATCTAATCTAGACTAATATGAATAGCATGAGGTTGTGAGTAACATGAACATTTCCCAGGACATTGACATATCTGATATGGGGAGAAAGCTTTAATTCTTGTTAATCTAACTGCACTGTCCAATTTACAGTAGCTATTACAGTAAAATAATACCATGCTATTGTTTGAGGAGAGTGGACAGTTATGAACTTGAAAATGTATTAATAAACCAATTAGGCACATTTGGGTTGTCTTAATACAACATTTTAAACAGATATGCAATGGTTCATTGGATCAATCTAAAACTTTGCAGGTACACTGCTGCCATCTAGTGGACACAATCTAAATTGCGCCTGGGCTGGAATAATACATTGTGGCCTTTCCCTTGCATTTCAAAGATGATGGTACAAAAGAAATACAAAGAAAATCATTGTTTTTTTCTTTGTATAATCTTTTACCAAATCTATGTGTTATATTCTCTTACATTCATTTCACATTTCCACAAACTTCAAAGTGTTTCCTTTCAAATGGTATCAAGAATATGTATATCCTTGTTTCAGGTCCTGAGCCACAGGCAGTTAGATTTAGGTGAAAATAAAAAGTTGGATCCTTAAGAGGTTTTAAAACATTAACAAAGCGGTTTGTTCATTTACAGCTGGCGCTAGATTTCTCCTTTAAGGTTGAACATTCAAGGTGACTGCTTATTTCTAAACTTCACGAAAGGAGGTAGGATAATTAACTGTAAGCTCAAACGATTACCCCAGTCAGGAGTTGACTGAAGCGAGTGGCTCTCTCTGCTGCTCTGTCTTTTGTTGCTATGCTAACTGGTTTTGTTTTGTTGTTATTTCTCAGGATTCCCCACAGGTGCCTTGGAGACTGGTGGAGAATATGGAACCGCTGCGTCTCACCCAAAATCCTCTCAGGCACAGCCAATTGAAGTGCATGCAGGAGGAGACAGCATCACGTTCCTCTGAGCTAGACTGCTACTCAGGGACAGAAAACAAAGAGAAATTAAATGGCGTTATCACCAAGAGATTCAGCTGGAATGTAGAGGGACTGTACCGTTTTGTTTACCTTGCCTTATCTTTATGTTACCTACCAGACCTGTAAAGAAATTAACAAAACATGTAAAGATTTTATGTGGAAAAAAATAATAAAAATACATCTGTTCTGTCTAGGAAATGGTCTGAAGGTGGTTTTGAATGTTTGCAAATTGTTTTATCTGATATTTTATACTTTTAATTATGGGTGCTCTACAGTTCCTTTTGAAATGTAATTGTCTACCAATTATCTAATATCTACCAATCAACATTTTTTCCATGAAGTTCCATGAAGAAGCTATTTTATCTTTGAACTTTTCTCCTCACATAGTACTACTGTGAAACAACTAAAATATTAGCATTAAAACAAATCTGTATTATTCCCTAAATGATATTGTATCTTAGAAAATTGACTGAGCAGCTATGAAGAGACTGGAATGAAAAATGTATCTAATATGTTACTTAACAGCCTTTTTATACTGAAACCAATTAGAATTATTAGTGGAGGCAAAAAGGTGACAGGACCACACAGCCACACATCTGACCCCCTGCAGCCCAACTGTTACTTATAATCGTTATTACAGACAGACCAGAGACTTTATTAGGCAGAACATCCTGGTAATGATGTCTGTGATAAAGAGAAAACATGAGAAAATATGTGAGAATTATAAATAGATGGACAGTAGGAGGGCTCAGACACCCAGAGAGGGGCTAAGAGAGAAGATTATGCAGGTCCTGTGGGCGAAGATCAGATAAAAGCAACAAAAGAGTCAGAGAGAGTGGTGGGAAGGGGGAGAGAGAGTGGAGAGAGAGAGAAGATATAGACTCAGAGAGAAAGAGAGGAAACGAGTGTCACAATGAGTGTCTCAGTGACTGGACTATGGTAATGAGAGAAGAGACGGTGCTCCTCTGCCTGAAGAATTGAGTTTGACAGACCCATGCTGGCACAGCTGCAGACAAGAGAGGCTGATTTGGGTATCGTATGGGTAAGACCTTCACACCTCATCCATCAATCCTGCATTCTGTATCATTCCACAAAGTGACATTCATATGAAGAACCATGCCCGATTGATGGTGTAAGGTAAGTGTGATTAACTCGGGAATAATCATGTTGGCACTAGGCATGCAATTGCTTAATAAAATATTCAAAACATTGGTTCAATTATTTTAATTCACTATGCCACAATTAGGTTCTCATTTACTGTCCTCTCATCAATCAAAATGGGGGAGGGGGTTACTAAGCTAACATATGGAATTGTTTTAAGATGGTCATACTATGAATAATTTAGCTATTTGATTTAGAATTGTTGAAAGTATATATAAAATATATATTAAAAAATTATTTGATAAAATATTGAATTTGGCCTTTACTACTGTAGCTCATAGAAACGCATTGAATAACACATCCAAAAATAAAATAAAAGAGAGTAAAACAAAATTATGAGAAATACGGTTTTGAAGTGTCTGTCCTATATCTAGGAGATATCTGTTTTTTTGGACACATATTTAACCCCTTATTTTTGTTGGCACAAAACTACCTCCATACTTCCATGAATTTGTTTGGGTTACCTTCAGAAGAGCCTACCCTTTCACAGTGGCGTCATATTAGTTTGTAGCCCAAACGGTTCAGAAGCTACAGACGGTTTCGTGAGAAGACCCTTTTTAGGGATGTCTCATGGTCTGACAAACAGCACTGTAGCTCTGCCACTTTCCACTGCAGATGCGGAAGGACAACATATGTTGGATTGAGACATGCAAAATAACAGATATCTCTAAATTTAATGATTTTTATGTGGATTTTTGTATTATGTTAATTAAATAGTGTATTTCTAAATACATTCCAATAATCAACTACTTCTATTTTCAAAGAAAAACTATAAAAATAGTTACTTCAAAATGTCTTTGAAAGTAAGTGAAATACCCTACATATTATTTGAACCCCCATCTGTTTCATATGTATTGTAGCTACTATAGCTCTTCTCAAGTTTGTGAGGGGAGGAGATGTGTTTGCAGTTGTTATAGCATGGTTGCATCTGCAGTTAGGGTTGATAGGGAGCACTTGTGTACTGTGATTCAAACAGGAGCACAACGCAGTAAAGAGAATCAAGGGGAAACATAATGTATTCACTTCAGATGACATGACGACTAATGGCTCGTCTTAGGTCATTGTCACTGCCCTGCCTCTACTAATATGAAGCCTGTGGTCTTATAATCAGGGAGGTTCTTTGTCAGTTTTACTTTTACTCTCTCAAGTTGAAATGTTCAGCTTTATATTCACCTTGGTTCCTCCGTGGATATACCTCCATTGGCAAGGAAGCCTCTAAAAGAAGGGGAGGGGAGTGACAGAGAGGGTGTAAAAAACTGCAGCAGAAAGAAAGAGGGATAAAGGAGTACAGTGAGAAAAGCTATCCAGCAAGTTTACAAAGCTACTGATTATTCCTATGCCCACCTGGAGATGTCATTTTGCTGTATTGTGCCAGGTGTAATTTTACCCCAGCAGATGGAAGGAAAGGTAAGGAAGGATGCAATTTGTAATTTGCTATTTGAAAAGAGCTGGCGCATGAGTGTGAAACATCATTATCCTCTGTCAGGCTAGCATGGATGAAGTGGATTGGGCAGCTATACTAGCAGACTAGAGGAAATGAATGAAGACTTGAGTGCTGGCCATGTTCAGTGATGAGATCAGTAATTTTCTCATTCAAGTGTTGACTACGGGCACAGAGCAATAACCCTGCATCAATTTTCTGTTCTGAGCTGCTCAGAAGTACCCTGTAAGCAATCTGTTTTTCACTCCCTTTCTTTAACCCATTGAGACCCAAGCATATATCAAAATTAAAAATTATAAATGCAAATGATTCCCCTTCAGAAATAATTTTAATAGGCCTCTGATTATGAAAATCATTATTTTTTTGAATTTCAAGTTTGTACAACATTTTTCTGGAAACGTTGCAAAAATGCAACATTGGGCTTCAATGGTATGTGTATTAACACAATTGTGAAATAAAATGAAAATGACATCAAAATGGATCACAAGCATGAACACGTGATGTAAAATATGATGTAATGTATACACATTTGAAATGAAGTCATACTTTGTCTGAAATAGCCAAATTGATTCACTTGAACAATCCACATTTTTGTATTTTTCCACCAAAAGCATATATTTTTTCAATAATAAACTATTTTGTGTGTTTTCTATGTATGGAGAACATCTAACTTACTTTTAGTCATATTTGGTTGTCCTTTCTAGCGTTGGGCCAGTAACCTAAAGGTTGCTGGATCGAATCCCCAAGGTGACAAGGTAAAAATCTGTTGTTCTGCCCCTGAACAAGGCGTAACCCACTGTTCCTAGGCCATCATTGTAAATAAGAATTTGTTCTTAAATGACTTGCCTAGTTAAATAAAGGTTAAATAAAATAAAACATTTACATTTATTTGGAGAGATAACCTTCTATCTTACTTATTTACCATACATGGTCGTCATTGTAGGATTGTGACCTTATAAACCCCTTTATTTTTAAAGAGATACATTTTTGTTATTTTGATGTATAGAGGTGGCATCAAAGTTACTCGTAAAGTATTTGGTTGTCCATATTTACAATAAATGGAACGGAAACAATCTCTCTAACTGGTCTGTCAATGAATTAATGTGGCCCGATGCTCCCTGCAAGAGACTAGGATGTGCAGGAAAAGACTAACATTACTCAAGGACTAAGCATACACAAAGCAAGGGCTGAAAACAACCTCCACAAACCAGTCTGTTGGCCTGTAACTATTCAGCAAAAACAGCTGTCACTAAAATCAGACCCCAAAAATCATCCTTGGTTATCAGGTTAACCCATTCAATTGTTGGGAGCATACAGTATTTAGAGTGTGAGACTTTGTCTTTCTTTTTTATCAGCCAAACCATGAAACTAGTACTCAGTTCTGTGATGATGAGTGATAATCACCCATTCACACGGCTATCTGCTCCCAGGGTGCCCCATGGGTCTTGTCATGTGTCATTTCTGTCACGACAAATACAGAATCTGTGCTCTTAGAGGACCTTGGAAAAAGGGATATGTATGCCTGGAGAGTGCAGAGTGACACTAAGGCAAAGATTTGAGGGCAGGCTTGAAGTTATCGGGTTCGATGTGTGTGCGTGCATGCCTGGTGTGTGTAACTATGCATACATAGTGCTTTCAAATCAAATCAAATTTTGTTTGTCACATACACATAGTTAACAGATGTTAATGCGAGTGTAGCGAAATGCTTGTGCTTCTAGTTCCGACAATGCAGTAATATCTAACAAGTAATCTAACAATTCCCCAACAACTACCTAATACACACAAATCTAAAAGGGGTGAAGGAGAATATGTACATGTAAGTATATGGATGAGCGATGGTGGAGCAGCATAGACAAGGTGTAATAGATGGTATAAAATACAGTATATACATGTGTGTCGTGTCTTTACTATCATTAAATGAAGACTTCTAGTTTTTATCAAAGATTCTCTGTAATTAGTTTTACGCGATTAAACTGATTAATCATGTAACTGTAATTAACTAGGAAGTCGGGGCACCAAGGAGAATATTTGGATTACAAAGTTATAATTTCCTAATATAACTTTTCAGATATTTTATATCTTTTCAATTAGTCTTCGAATTAATGAATTATTTACTTTACCTCACGTTAGTCTCATTCCAACCATCGTAAAGTGTTGGTTATCTGCACGAACCCAGTCTTCACTAGGAGTCATACATACATCAATTGTCTTAAATCATTTATTTACTAACTAAGTCATTCACAGAAATGCATAAACAAACAAACAAAGTAAAAATGGTTACAAGAAATGATAGGAGAATGTGCCCTAGTGGGCTAAACCGGCATGGCGGCTTGTTGTACAAAAGGGAAGTGGGGGTCGACTGAGAAGACAACGCACAGTTGATAATCATAACAATTGAAATGCTAATCCTTTGCACATGAACGCTCACTCATTCGGGAACAACTGCAATCAATATATATATTTACGCTAGGTGTGTCGTCGGGATCTCTGCTGAAAAGTTAGTTTCTCTCTCTTTCTCTCTGTTGTGGGTAGTTCAGAGTGATATTCATTCATGTTGTTGTAGAATGGATGTCTCGGCGGTTGTCGTTCTTCGCGTTCAATGATACCAAATTCCTAGCTGCAGACTAGTAATTAATATCAAAGACTTGTTGTTATTCTGTCGGTATCGATAGTCCAAGAGTTTAACCACATGGTATGGTTAAAAGATTCAGCAATCGTCTCAACCTTTGTCCTCTCGTGATTGAGAGAAAACATGGTCTGTAACCTTTGTCCTCTCGTAATGGAGAAAAACATGGTCTGTAACCTTTGTCCTCTCGTGATTGAGAGAAAACATGGTCTGTAACCTTTGTCCTCTCGTAATGGAGAAAAACATGGTCTGTAACCTTTGTCCTCTCGTAATGGAGAAAAACATGGTCTGTAACCTTTGTCCTCTCGTAATGGAGAAAAACATGGTCTGTAACCTTTGTCCTCTCGTAATGGAGAAAAACATGGTCTGTAACTTTTGTCCTCTCGTAATGGAGAAAAACATGGTCTGTAACCTTTGTCCTCTCGTAATGGAGAAAAACATGGTCTGTAACTTTTGTCCTCTCGTAATGGAGAAAAACATGGTCTGTAACATTTGTCCTCTCGTAATGGAGAAAAACATGGTCTGTAACCTTTGTCCTCTCGTAATGGAGAAAAACATGTTTTGTAAGAATTTCTCAAAGCTGGGGTTTTATTCAGGAGTTGCAGAAAAGGGCCTGTCCCAGGATGCCTGACCCTAACTGGGCTCATGGGCAGTCCTCTGATTTAGTTCAACTCAAAAGGGAATTGGAGTTTCCTTCATTAAACAGTCCAAATTCACATTACACAATTTTACAAACAGTATCATCCTCACTCTTTCATCTTATACAACAATTAGATGTAAACCTCATATCTGAGGCTATTATATAAACAGCGTTATGGTAAACATATGTAAACATTATTAAAGTGGCATTATTTAGTGGCATTGTATAAAGTGACTAGTGATCCATTTATTAAAGTGGCCAGTGATTGAGTCTCAATGTAGGCAGCAGCCTTTCTGAGTTAGTGATTGCTGTTTAGCAGTCTGATGGCCTTGAGATAGAAGCTGTTTTTCAGTCTCTCATCCCAGCTTTGATGCACCTGTACTGACCTCGCCTTCTGGATGGTCACGGTGTGAACAGGCAGTGGTTTGGGTGGTTGATGTCCATGATGATTTTTTTGGGTGGTGTAGGTGTCCTGGAGGGCAGGTAGTTTAGTCTCTGGAGAGTCTTGCGGTTGAGGGCGGTGCAGTTGCCATACCAGGCTGTGATACAGCCCGACAGGATGCTCTTGATTGTGCATCTGTAAAAGTTTGTCAGGGTTTTGGTTGACAAGCCAATTTTTTTCAGCCTCCTGAGGTTGAAGAGGTGCTGTTGCGCCTTCTTCACCACACTGTAAATCAAATCAAATTTTATTTGTCACATACACATGGTTAGCAGATGTTAATGCGAGTGTAGCGAAATGCTTGTGCTTCTAGTTCCGACAATGCAGTAATAACCAACAAGTAATCTAACTAACAATTCCAAAACTACTGTCTTGTACACAGTGTGGGTGTGATGTGTGATGTGTATGCCGAGGAACTTAAAACTTTCCACCTTCGCCACTGCTGTCACTTCGATGTGGATAGCGGGGTGCTCCCTCTGCTGTTGAGCTTGGAGTAAACTGATGAGCTTTGAGGGTACTACGGTGTTGAATGCTGAGCTATAGTCAATGAACAGCATTCTTACATAGGTATTCCTTTTGTCCAGAAGGGCAGATAGGGCAGTGTGCAGTGTGATGACAATTGTGTCGTCATTGGACCTGTTGGGGCGGTATGCATACGGAAGTGGGTCTAGGGTGGCCGGTAAGGTGGAGGTGATATGATCCTTGACTAGTCTCTCAAAGCACTTCATGATGACAGAAGTGAGTGCTATGGTGTGGTAGTAATTTAGTTCAGTTATCTTTGCCTTCTTGGGTACAGGAACAATGGTAGCCATCTTGAAGCATGTCGGGACAACAGACTGGGATAGGGAGCGATTGAATATGTCCATAAACACACCAGCCACATGGTTTGCAGATGTTAATGTGAATATAGCGAAATGCTTGTGCTTCTAGTGCTTCTAGTTCAGTAATATCTAACACGTAATCTAACAAATTCACAACGACTACCTTATTATACACACAAATGTAAATGGATGAATAAGAGACAGTCTTGCAAGGGTTAACACGTTTAAATAGTTTTCCCTGTACTGCCATTTCACTTGTTTGATCTCCTTGCGGAGATGACTTCCCAGTCATAGTCCCAAACCTCTTTCCATGGTTCAGTTTTGCGCGAATGCCGCCATCCATCCACAATTTCTGGTTAGGGTAGATTTTATTTTTTATATATTTTTTATTTTACCCCCTTTTCTCCACAATTTCGTGGTATCCAATTGTTAGTCGTTACTATCTTGTCTCATCGCTGCAACTCCCGTACGGGCTTGGGAGAGACGAAGGTCAAAAGCCATGCATCCTCCGAAACACAACCCAACCAAGCTGCACTGCTTCTTAACACAGCGCGCATCCAACCCAGAAGCCAGCCGTACCAATGTGTCAGAGGAAACACCGTGCACCTGGCGACCTGGTTAGTGTGTTCTGCACCCGGCCCGCCACAGGAGTCACTAGTGCGCGATGAGACAATTATATCCCTACCGACCAAACCCTCCCTAACCCGGACGACGCTATGCCAATTGTGCGTCGCCCCACGGACCTCCCGGTCGCGGCCGGCTGCGACAGAGCCTGGGCGCGAACCGGTGGCACAGCTAGCACTGAGATGCAGTGCCCTAGACCACTGCGTCACCCGGGAGGCCGAGGTTAGGGTAGGGTTTAATAGTCACAGTGGGTACAACATCTCCAATGCACTTCTTTATAAATGCACTCACCGAGTCAGCGTATAGGTCGATGTTGTTCTCTGAGGCTGGCCGGAACGTATTCCAGTCCGTGTGATCAAAATAATCTTGAAGCGTGGCTACCAATTGGTCGGACCAGCGTTGAATGGTTCTCATCACTGGTTCATCCTGTTTGAGTTTCTGCCTATAAGACGGTAGGAGAAAGATGGCATCGTGGTCAGATTTGCCGAAGGGGGGGTGGGGGAGGGCTTTGAATGCATCGCGGAAGTTAGAGTATCAGTGATCGAGGATTTTGCCCATGCACGTAGCGCAATCAATATGCTGGTAGAATTTAGGTAGCCTTGTTCTCAAATTTGCTTTGTTAAAATCCCCAGCTACAATAAATGCAGCCTCAGGATATATGGTTTCCAGTTTGCAGTGGAGTTCCTTGATGGCTGTCTTGGTGTCTGCTAGAGGGGGAATGTACACAGCTGTGACTATAACTGACGAGAATTATTTTGGTAGGTAAAATGGCAGAAATTATAGGTCCGGTGAGCAGAAGGACTTGAGTTCCTGTATGTTGATGAATACACCATGAGTCGTTAATCATGAAGAATACACCCCCGCCCTTCCTCTTCCCAGGGAGGTGTATTCAGACCCCTCTCAGACCCCTCAACTTTTCCCACATTTTGTTGAGTTACATCCTTATCCTAAAATTATAATTTTTCCTCATCAATCTACACACAATACCCCATAATGACACAGTGAAAACAGGTTTATAGATTTTTTTGCAAAAAAAACAAACCTAAATACCATTTACAGAAGTATTCGGACCCTCTGCTATGAGACTCAAAATTTAGCTCAGTTGCATCCTGTTTCCATTGATCATCTATGAGATGTTTCTACAACTTGATTGAAGTCCACCTGTGGTAAAGTCAATTGATTGGACATTATTTGGAAAGGCACAGACCTGTCTATATAAGGTCCCACAGTTGACAGTGCATGTCAGAGCAAGAACCAAGCCACTAGGTCGAAGGAATTGTCCGTAGAGCTCCGAGACAGGATTGTGTCGAGGCACAGATCTGGGGAAGCGTACCAAAAAAAAAAAAAAAACGCCTGCTGCATTGAAGGTCCCCAAGAAGACAGCGGCCTCCATTATTCTTAAATTGAAAAAGTTTGGAACCACCAAGACTTTTCCTAGAGCTGGCCACCTGGACAAACTGAGCAATTGGGAGAGAAGGGCTTCGGGTCTCTAGCCAGAGACCGGACTTGAACCTGATCAGATATCTCTGGAGAGACCTGAAAATAACTGTGCAGCGATGTTCCCCATCCAACCTGACAGAGCTTGAGAGCATCTGCAGAAAATAATGAGAGAAACTCCCCAAATACAGGTGTGCCAAGCTTGTAGTGTCATACCCAAGAAGACTTGAGGCTGTAATCGCTGCCAACGGTGCTTCAACAATATACTGAGTAAAGGGTCTGAATTCTTATGTAAATACAGTGCCTTGCGAAAGTATTCGGCCCCCTTGAACTTTGCGACCTTTTGCCACATTTCAGGCTTCAAACATAAAGATATAAAACTGTATTTTTTTGTGAAGAATCAACAACAAGTGGGACACAATCATGAAGTGGAACGACATTTATTGGATAGTTCAAACTTTTTTAACAAATCAAAAACTGAAAAATTGGGCGTGCAAAATTATTCAGCCCCTTTACTTTCAGTGCAGCAAACTCTCTCCAGAAGTTCAGTGAGGATCTCTGAATGATCCAATGTTGACCTAAATGACTAATGATGATAAATACAATCCACCTGTGTGTAATCAAGTCTCCGTATAAATGCACCTGCACTGTGATAGTCTCAGAGGTCCGTTAAAAGCGCAGAGAGCATCATGAAGAACAAGGAACACACCAGGCAGGTCCGAGATACTGTTGTGAAGAAGTTTAAAGCCGGATTTGGATACAAAAAGATTTCCCAAGCTTTAAACATCCCAAAGGAGCACTGTGCAAGCGATAATATTGAAATGGAAGGAGTATCAGACCACTGCAAATCTACCAAGACCTGGCCGTCCCTCTAAACTTTCAGCTCATACAAGGAGAAGACTGATCAGAGATGCAGCCAAGAGGCCCATGATCACTCTGGATGAACTGCAGAGATCTACAGCTGAGGTGGGAGACTCTGTCCATAGGACAACAATCAGTCGTATATTGCACAAATCTGGCCTTTATGGAAGAGTGGCAAGAAGAAAGCCATTCCTTAAAGATATCCATAAAAAGTGTTGTTTAAAGTTTGCCACAAGCCACCTGGGAGACACACCAAACATGTGGAAGAAGGTGCTCTGGTCAGATGAAACCAAAATTGAACTTTTTGGCAACAATGCAAAAGTTATGTTTGGCGTAAAAGCAACATAGCTCATCACCCTGAACACACCATCCCCACTGTCAAACATGGTGGTGGCAGCATCATGGTTTGGGCCTGCTTTTCTTCAGCAGGGACAGGGAAGATGGTTAAAATTGTTGGGAAGATGGATGGAGCCAAATACAGGACCATTCTGGAAGAAAACCTGATGGAGTCTGCAAAAGACCTGAGACTGGGACGGAGATTTGTCTTCCAACAAGACAATGATCCAAAACATAAAGCAAAATCTACAATGGAATGGTTCAAAAATAAACATATCCAGGTGTTAGAATGGCCAAGTCAAAGTCCAGACCTGAATCCAATCGAGAATCTGTGGAAAGAACTGAAAACTGCTGTTCACAAATGCTCTCCATCCAACCTCACTGAGCTCGAGCTGTTTTGCAAGGAGGAATGGGAAAAAATTCAGTCTCTCGATGTGCAAAACTGATAGAGACATACCCCAAGCGACTTACAGCTGTAATCGCAGCAAAAGGTGGCGCTACAAAGTATTAACTTAAGGGGGCTGAATAATTTTGCACGCCCAATTTTTCAGTTTTTGATTTGTTAAAAAAGTTTGAACTATCCAATAAATGTCGTTCCACTTCATGATTGTGTCCCACTTGTTGTTGATTCTTCACAAAAAAATACAGTTTTATATCTTTATGTTTGAAGCCTGAAATGTGGCAAAAGGTCGCAAAGTTCAAGGGGGCCGAATACTTTCGCAAGGCACTGTATATTGTTTTTTATTTATAATAAATTTGCAAAAAAAATCTAAACCTGTTCTTGCTTTGTCATTTTGGGGTATTGTGTGTAGATTGATGAGGGGGAAAAATGTAACCAAAAGTCAAGGGGTCTGAGTACTCTCCGAAAGCACTGTAAATGTTTGGATATGGTTCCTGAAAGGGCACAGAGGCAAAGAAGCACCAGGCAAGTTTCCATTAGTGTCTCATTACAGACTTTTCAGTGCAATCAGGGTCTGTTCTAATGCAAAGTTAAAATCCTCAAGAGTCCTACACAGACCACCTGTGACACATAATCACTCAATGTGCCTCAAAGGGAATGCTCGTAATCACACAGGTGCACTTGAGATATCTAGGAGTTTTGTTAAATTAAATTAGTACTAAGTTGTAGTCATGCAGAAAATGAATTTCCCTTTGGAGAGACATTTCATTTTGACAATTCAACATAAAAATAAATTAACTGATCAATGGCCTTATGTAAGTCTGACTCTCAGATTCTCAAATTGTCTCTAAAGTCACGCCAGTACTCATCCCTGTCCTATTACATCTGATTACACAATCTGGTCTCAGAGCATTTAGTATAATTCTGCACGTAAATCCATGACACTCCATTTAGTATATGTTTAGTTTCGTATGGTATGCATTCATTTGTTGATGTCCATCACCTATTTCGTATAATATGTTACGAATTACAATTCTTATTATGTCACAAATTTGCAAAAGGGACTATGTTACAAATGTGCAAAATATACAATATGTTATGAATTTTCTAAAAGTATGTTATCTTATGAATTCTAGCTAGGTGGCTAACGTTAGCTAGGTTAGGGGTAGGGTTAAGTTTAGGAGTTAGGTTAAAGGGTTAAGGTTAGGGATAGGGTTAGCTAAAGGGGCTATGGTTAGGGGCATGGTTAGCTAACATGCTAAGTAGTTGCAAAGGAGCTAAAAAGTAGTAAGTCATTGAAAAGTTACTAATTAGCTAAAATGCTCAAGTTGTCCGTGATGAGATTCAAACTCAGAATCTTTGGGTTGCTAGACATTTGCGTTATACACGCACCCATCCATCCCAACTTAAGCAATCATCTGTCTTATGTACCCATACCAAACGTAACATATGATACAAATTTGTGTGCCCTGGATTTACATGTACTATGTTACATCTAGTCTATGAGACCAGGCTGGATTACATAGATCTAATACTCAAGCACTGTTTGCTTACAAACATTTGAACCAGTCTTCAACTTAATATCGCTCATTCTTTGCAGATGGCATTGAAGCTGAATACTCCGTGCTCCTCTATGACGTCATGGCTAACGTCTCTGCCCCCTCCTCTCCCTCTGTCCTCCATCACCTCCCAGAGCTCAACATCTCCTCCTGCCCCTGTCCATCCATCCAGACCCTGAATGCCACCACACTGCCACCCCTCATAAACCCTCCCTCCTTTGGATTGTCCTGTTTCACCATGACCCTGGGTGGCCTCTCCAACCTAAGCGCCCTGGGCATCCTGGCCAAGTCCTATGTACGCTTCAGACATCGGGCCAAAGCTCCGTTCCTGTTGTTAGTGGGGGCTCTACTGCTAACCGACCTGGCTGGTAATTTGATCCCTGGTGCCTTTGCCCTCCATCTGCACCTGGGTCAGAGTCGGAGGCACAGGGTGGCTGCAGGAATGCGTGACACCACCGAGCCTGCCGGGATGTTCTGCCAACTGTTCGGTGCCAGCTTGGTGTTCTTCGGCCTGTGCCCTCTATTACTGGGCAGTGCCATGGCCGTGGAGCGTTGTATGGGCATTACCCAGCCCCTCCTCCACTCTGCCCTGATCACGGTGGCCCACATGCGTCTGGCTGTCCTCCTGCTGTACTCCCTAGCCCTGCTGCTGGCCGGGCTCCCCCTGGTGGACGTGGGTAGTTACACAACCCAATTCCCTGGTACCTGGTGCTTTCTGACCGTCCACGGGCCGCTCTCCACGGCTGACGCCAGCCTGGCTCTTACCTTCTCTGGCCTGGGGCTCACGGCGCTCAGCCTCTCCCTGATTTGTAACACCCTGAGCGGGCTGGCTCTGCTGCAGGCCAGGCTCAGCTCCCAGGGCATCAGGACAAACACTACAGCAGCACCAGGACGATATGGAAGAACCTCCTCCTCTCCCCTACGCTCGCTGGATGTTGAGATGATGGCCCAGTTGACAGTGATCACGATGGTGTCCTGTGTGTGCTGGAGCCCCTTTCTAGTGAGTAGCTAGAGCCTCCACTGACATTTGACCTTGTTTATACTGTAGATGGCTTAACATTGGTAGCCTGCATATTGTAGACAAGGCTTTTGCTTGTTTAAACACAGACACATAAGTGTTTCTAAAATGAATAGTAGGATACAACATATTCACCTCATTTATTCAGGCCTGTCTCATCTACAGTGTGCCTTTCAATGACCCACAGTGGCTTTTATGTCCCTAACATAGTGGCTTTTCTGTCCACCATCACCAGATCTCCATCTCTCTGCTGGTGGGTCAGTTCTGCCGCGGCGGGCGAGGCTCCAGCCACACAGTACGTCAGTCAGAGAAGCTGGTTCTGTTGGGCCTCCGCATGGCCACCTGGAACCAGATCCTGGACCCCTGGGTCTACATCCTGCTCAGACGGGCTGTGCTGCGCAGGGTCTTCCGCGTCCTCCAGCCAGACTCCAGGTCCACCCTGACACAGAGCAGCTCCTGCACTACAGCCTCACGCAGACAGGGGATTGGACTACATTGAACCATGAATGTGTGTAAAGATATTCCCATTTGTGGATACACTCTCTGTGATGAACTGAGTGAAGAGAGAACTCAAAAACACCAAGTGAAACAGGTTTGAGATACTGCACATCGATGCATAGGCCTACAGTACAAGAATGTGGACATGTACTCATAGCAGAAGGGCAGTTGGCAGTCATGAGTTGGTCAACTCATAAACACATTAGAGATGTTTCACTTAGTTTAGTGACCTGTAAACACCTGCAAGCGTATCAGTCTCTAATTTGTATTACTGTATTTGTGTTGAAATGCTTCTAAACAGTGAAGAAGAGGCCAAGCGACAGGGTTTACTCCTTCCAAAATCTTTCCATGAAAATATGACCACGAAGTGAGGAATTTTTGAATGGTCAATGCCAGTGTCAAATATGGTCAACAAAAAAATGTAATTGCTCATTTGCTACACGAGGCTTATTTGATCGAATATACGCTTTGTAATGGTTAGGTTGTTACACGTGGTATTTCGGCAACTTTGGAAAAACAATATCTTTATATCAGTTATGCCTGTTGATCACACGCTTTTTCTGCCCTCTCATTGGCTAGAATGGTTCCACCTGATCTCACCTCCCGCACCTGCATTCCATCTTTGAGGACATGTATTTCCATTGTGAGATCGACCACTTGACTATCTTGTCAATATAATAGATCATCTTTGTTGTAACCCACCAGACTGTTGTAATGTTTATGTTTACTTTAAACTGCGGCATGGAATTGCTTCATTGTGATTCAAAATAAACAGCTGCTCTTTCACAAAGTTTAATTTCAACATTTGTTGAACGAATTAGGCTACTGTAGAGGTCAAAACTATTTGACTCATAAGGAAAGTATAGCCTACCTGAGAGCCTCTGTATGACAAAGTAGAGAATAGATCAGGGCTTTTTGCATCACACACATATATCGTTTCGGTAGGATATCTGTATACAGTACACAGTATTTGTCTGAATGTGATTTAATAGTCTCAATATGTAGCGACACTTGCAATCATTGGTCAACTAGATGAAGTGAACCTGAAACAGGCGGGCCAAGAGGCGGATTCTCCTTCGTCATCATAACATCGGCCAATGGGATTGAGTCGGTAATTCGATGAGGAGCTAATGGCTGAGTTCACAGAGAAAGGACGATACTATTTGGGCGGTGCTGTTGGGGTTCGTCGCAATGCAATAACATTCAATATGGAGTACATAGTTATGTGATTCTTATATTTCGGCTACTACAAATAGATAAGTATCCATTAACTGTCTAGTCATTCCATCATTTAGTGAATCTGTTTCGGAATTATTTAGAGTGCGTAGGCTATGTATTTGATGTTCATAAATTGATGCATTGTTACATGAGAGGCAATAGCAATTTGGTGCGGTGACAGTTAAACTGTTGTAACATTTAGATACGTATTAATGTAGCAATATTTCAAATGATAAATGTTATCCTTGCAACGAACTCAACAGCGTGTGGTGGCGATTCTAATTTGTATACAAGCCTGGTAGTGGCTAAAGCGCTATTGAACGTTTTGAAGAATACTCGGTTACTAGGTGAAAGGTTAGGGACATCGCTCTCAAATAGTTCGTCGTCGGGTCGTGTATGATCATAGGTAAGAGACCAGGCCTACGCTCTGTAGGCAACGCTGCATTATATAATAACATTTTTGCACAGTGCACTTTAACTAGCCTGCCTAAAATAACAAATAAATCACGGTTCAAACACCAACTATACAGTATGTAATCCTATAAGCCATGCTATAAGGTCGAGGCTACCTCGCATTTAATTTTAATTAATTACAAATATTTACATTTTCACTGTTGAAATTAGTCAAGTTAGGTAGTCATTTACAGTCAAGTTAGTCATTTTTATAAGAGAGACTGGTCCAAAAGCACTCTTACCTCTCTGTCCTCCACTGCCACGTGTTGTACACCCTCTATCCTTACCCCTCTGCCATTACATTTTAACACCATGCTGTAGGCCTGTCTCGCTCACTTATCCCACCCTTATAACCCTTTGAAACTCCTCTCCACTGCTAGGATGCGCAATGCAGCGAGTGCCTCTTTGTCTCTGGGATCGCTGGGTCTGCTGCGTCTCTTCGGGGTCCCCTGGTCCTGGAGCTTAGCAGCAGGCTTCGGGGTCTTTCTGGGCACAGGTGGTTGGAAGTACCTCTACATCGTAGTCCGTACTGCCAAAAGAGACCTAAAGTGAGTGCCTTTAATTTGTTAAGAATATGTAGTGTGCTTGCGTCAACTTCTACTACCATAAAAAAACACATTTAGACTGCTGAAGCAGGCACACACATTTTCTTCAGGAAATGTACCTTTTACTAGTTAGTCATCATCACTATAGGTAATGGTAAAATAGTAACATTCCCTCCCTAATCTCCCTCTCTGTACTCCTTCCAGTGGCCTTTACGTGTTGTTACGAGTCAAGATAGCCTTGTGGCACCACCTACGGCGCAACAGCAATATCCCCTCCATCTTTGCCCAGACGGTGAAGCAGCACCCAAATAAACCCGCCCTCATCTACGATGCCACAGGAGAGACGTGGACCTTCACCCAGCTGGACCTGCTGTCTAACGCTGTGGCCCAATGGGCTCTGGCCCAGGGCTGGGCCCCGGGGGATGTGGTGGCCCTCTTCATGGAGAGCCGGCCCTTGCAGGTGGCCCTCTGGCTGGGTTTGGCCAAGGTGGGGGTGGAGGCAGCACTCATCAACTTCAACCTGCGGAGGGATGCTCTCCTGCACTGTGTTGGAGTGTCTGTGTCCAGAGGGATCGTGTTCGGAGCCGAGCTGGCTGGTGGTAGGTGGGATTCGGAAATGTGGGGTTTGGGGTAGAGGTCGACCGATTAATTGGAATGGCCAATTAATTAGGGCCGTTTTCATAACAATCGGTAATCTGCATTTTTGGACACGATCATGGCCGATTAAATTGCACTCCACAAGGAGACTGTGTGGCAGACTGACTACCTGTTATGCGAGTGCAGCAAGGAGCCAAGGTAAGGTGCTAGCTAGCATTAACCGTATCTTAGAAAAAACAATCTTAACATAATCACTAGTTAACTACACATGGTTGATGATATTACTAGTTTATCTAGCTTGTCCTGCGATGCATATAATCGATGCAGTGCCTGTTAATTTATCATTGAATCATAGCCTACTTCGCCAAACGGGTGATTTAACAATCGCATTCGTGAAAAAAGCACTGTCGTTGCACCAATGTGTACCTAACCATAACATCAACTCCTTTCTTAAACTCAATGCACAAGTATATATTTTTAAACCTGAATATTTAGTTACTATTGCTTGCTAACATTAATGTCTTTTAACTAGGGAAATTGTGTTACTTCTCTTGCGTTCTGTGCAACAGAGTCAGGGTATATGCAGCAGTTTGGGCCGCCTTGCTCGTAACAGGAATATTTAGACTTATGGATGCCACCCGTTAGATAAAATACGGAACGGTTCTGTATTTCACTGAAAGAATAAACGTTTTATTTTCGAAATGATAGTTTTCGGATTTGACCATATTAATTTTCCTAAGGCTCGTATTTCTGTGTGTTATTATGTTATTATTAAGTCTATGATTTGATAGAGCAGTCTAACTGAGCGGTGGTAGGCAGCAGCAGGCTCGTAAGCATTCATTCAAACAGCACTTTAGTGTGTTTGCCAGCAGCTCTTCGCAATGCTTCAAGCATTGCGCTGATTATGGCTTCAAGTCTATCAACTCCCGAGATTAGGCTGGTGTAACCGATGTGAAATGGCTAGCTAGTTAGCGGGGTGCTTGCTAATAGCGTTTCAAACGTCACTCTCTCTGAGACTTAGAGTAGTTGTTCCCCTCTGCAAGGGCCGCGGCTTTTGTGGAGTGATGGGTAACGATGCTTCGAGGGTAGCTGTTGTCGATGTGTTCCTGGTTCGAGCCCAGGTAGGAGCGAGGAGAGGGACAGAAGCTATACTGTTACACTGGCAATACTAAAGTGCCTATAAGAACATCCAAAAGTCAGGTATATGAAATGCAAATGGTATAGAGATAAATCGTCCTATAATTCCTATAATAACTACAACCTAAAACTTCTTACCTGGGAATATTGAAGACTCGTGTTAAAAGGAACCAGCTTTCATTTGTTCTCATGTTCTGAGCAAGGAACTTAAACGTTAGCTTTCATTCATGGCACATATTGCACTTTTACCTTCTTCTCCAACACTTTGTTTTTGCATTATTTAAACCAAATTGAACATGTTTCATTATTTATTTGAGGCTAAATTGATTTGATTGATTTATTATATAATGTTAAAATAAGTGTTCATTCAGTATTGTTGTAATTGTCATTATTACAAATAAATAAAAAAATCTGGCGATTAATCGGTATCGGATTTTTTTGGTCCTCCAGTAATCGGTATCAGCTTTGAAAAATCATCATCGGTCGACCTCTAGTTTGGGGTCTGTATTCACAAAGCGTCTCGGAGTACGAGTGCTGATTAAGGATCGGGTCACTCCTCTTACTCATTATTATTTATAAAGCAAAACTGGTCCTAAATCAGTCAATGCAGGTTTCTTCTTGCAAGCATTCCAAAGATAATTTCCAATATTCTGATGGCCTGTTACAATATTCCATCTCAGAATTCTGTCTCTGTACATCTGGGTGGGTCACCTGTCTGGCAACAGTCTTGCGTCTGCTTCTTCCAGACATCTAACTATCATTATAAAGCGTTCCAACAATTTTTTTCCTGCTGGTCTGTTGCAATATTCCATCTCAGAATTCTGTCTGTTGATTCTGTCTGGATGGGTCGACATTCTGTCTGGCAGCAGTGTTCCGTCTGCTTATGTCAGTATTCTGTCTTGCTTTCTGTTTGTCTGGGTCATGTCTGGGTCAACAGTGATGTTCTGTCTGCTCATTTGTTTTGTTGCACTTTTATTGTCAACATTCTATGCATAATGCATCAGTACACAATCTATCTTGTAATTATGATTTGTCTCTTCCCTTGACCAGGTAGTTAATCGATAACTACCTTTCAATTCTGTATTCACTCTCCCAGTGAAAGTCCTGTTTTGAAATATCCTGTGGCTCACTCCTCTACTCTCCGTCTTCTCTCCGTCTTCTATCCCTCTCTCTCAACTCTTCTATCCCTCTACCTCTTCTATCCCTCTACTCTCCCTATCCCTCTTCTATTCCTATTCTATCCCTCTCTTTCCCGTCATCTTTCTCCCCCTTTCTCTCTGCCTCATGTCTCTGCCTCTTTCCTCTATTTCTCTCACTCCTATCTCTCCCTCCTCTCTTTCTTTGTCTCCTCAGCCATGTTGGAGGTGAGCTCATCCCTGAGCCCGTCGATGGTGCGGTTTTGTACAGGAGAGCTCAGTGTAGACTGTCTGGCCTCCCTGTCTGCCCAGAATCTGGACTATATCCTGGCCTCAGCCCCTACACTGCCCCCTCCTTCCTGCATCCCACCCAAGAGCTTCAATGGTGAGTGTCCTCCTTCCCCTCACATCTTATTCTTCATCCAGTCTCCTATAACTTACAGATGATACCTGTGGCTGGACACTTATTTTGAAGCATTTCAGAATGTAATATTGTGTATAACACCATAATACTACACACTACTATGCTCTCTTGCTGCCAAGGTAACATATACCTCACAATCTCTGGCCAGTCTCCAACAAGATAAAATGTATCTCGCCATATGTAAAACAGTTTAGCTAGAGTCCACAACTATCAGCTAATACCCATCTCACATTGACAGCTTAGTAGGTCAGAGCTGATGGGTAAAATGTGGCCACAAGAAAAAAATGGATCTGTATGCATGGAGTGTTTTCCACATGAATATTCCATTGTCATCCTCACTTTTTCAAGTGAAATAAAACAGTTCAGTCACTTTTCCTTGTCACTCACTGTCTCGCTCAGACAAAGAGCTGTAATTACCAAGACTAAATTGGAAGCTCTTTCCCTAAGATGATTGATCTATCCCCATTTTTCTGGTGATTTTGTATTCTACTCAGTCCTGGTTATTTTTTGGTATGCGTGTCACAGATTCAGTCTAGGGCAGATGTGGCTTTGATTGACAGCTCCAGGTGTCAGCTGAGCTTTGAGTAAATAATGTGTTGTTGGTATGAACTTATCTCCAGGGCAAATTAACTTCTCCTCACATACCCTCAGCCAATTCCATGTATTTGATTTATTCCAGTTCTAGCGTACCTGATTTAACCTGTCAACTAATCATCAAGTCCTTGATTAGATATATCAGGCCTCCTGAGTGGCGCAGCGGTCTAAGGCACTGCATTGCTAGCGTCCCACCTGGCCAACATCCAGTGAGATTGCAGAGAGCCAAATTCAAATACAGAAATACTCGTTATAAAAATTCAGGAAAGATACAGCTATTTTACATAGGTTTAAAGATTAACTTCTTGTGAATCCAACCACGGTGTCAGATTTCAAAAATGCTTTACGGCGAAAGCATACTTTACAATTATTTGAGAACATAGCCCAGCAGACAAATCATTACAAACAGTAACCAGCCAAGTAGAAGAGTTACACAAGTCAGAAATGGAGAGAAAATTCATCACTTACCTTTGATGATCTTCATATGTTTGCACTCAGAAGACATTCATTTATGCAATAAATTTTCCTTTTGTTCGATAAAGTCTCTCTTTATATCCGAACATCTCAGTTTGTTCGCTTTTTCTTCATTAATCCACAGGCTCAAACGCAGTCACAACAGGCAGACAAAAAAATCAAAATTGTCAAGCGATGTTTATATTCAATCCTCAGGTTGTTTTTAGCCTAAATAATCGATAATATTTCAACCGGACAATAATGTCGTCAATATAAAAGGTTAACAAGAAAGGCACTCTCTCGGTTTCACGCATGAAAAAGCTCTGTGACACGGCAGAGTCCACTCATTGACTGCTCTTACTCCCTCATTTTTCAGAATACAAGCCTGAAACAATTTCTAAAGACTGTTGACATCTAGTGGAAGGCATAGGAACTGCAATTTGAGTCCTAAGTCAATGGATACCGTAATGACATTGAATAGAAAAATACAACAACAACAAAAAATCTTACTTCCTGAATGGATTTTTCTCAGGTTTTCGCCTGCCAAATCAGTTCTGTTATGCTCACAGGCATTATTTTAACAGTTTTGGAAACTTTAGAGTGTTTTCTATCCAAATCTACCAGTTATATGCATATCCTATCTTATGGGCCTGAGTAGAAGGCAGTTTAATTTGGGCATACTTTTCATCCAAAATTCCAAATGCTGACCCCTACCCTAGAGAAGTTAACTTGGGTCAAACGTTTCGGGTAGCCTTCCACAAGCTTCCCACATTAAGTTGTTCCCATTCCTCCTGACAGAGCTGGTGTAACTGAGTCAGGTTTGTAGGCCTCCTTGCTCGCACACGCCTTTTCAGTTCTGCCCACAAATGTTCTAAAGGATTGAGGTCAGGGCTTTGTGATGGCCACTCCAATACCTTGACTTTGTTGTCCTTAAGCCATTTTGCCACAACTTTGGAAGTATGCTTGGGGTCATTGTCCATTTGGAAGACCCATTTGCGACCAAGCTCTAACTTCCTGACTGATGTCTTGAGATGTTGCTTCAATATATCCACATAATTTCCCTACCTCATGATGCCATCAATTTTGTGAAGTGCACCAGTCCCTCCTGCAGAAAAGCACTACCACAACATGATGCTGCCACCCCCGTGCTTCACGGTTGGGATGGTGTTCTTCGGGTTGCAAGCCTCCCGCTTTTTCCTCCAAACATAACGATGGTCATTATGGCCCAAAAATTATATATATTTTTCATCAGACCAGAGGACAGACCAGAGGCTTTTTAATGGCGGTTTTGGAGCAGTGGCTGAGCGGCCTTTCAGGTTATGTTGATATATGACTCGTTTTACAGTGGATACAGTGGATATCCAGCATCTTCACAAGGTCCTTTGCTGTTGTTCTGGGATTGATTTGCACTTTTCGCACCAAAGTACGTTGATCTCTAGGAGACAGAATGCATATTTTTCCTGAGCGGTACGCCGGCTGCGTGGTCCCATGATGTTTATACTTGCGTACTATTGTTTGTACAGATGAACGTGGTACCTTCAGGTGTTTGGAAATTGCTCCCAAGGATGAACCAGACTTGTGGAGGTCTACACATTTTTTTCTGATTCCTTGGCTGATTTATTTTTATTTTCCCATGATGTCAAGCAAATAGGCACTGAGTTTGAAGGTAGGCCTTGAAATACATCCACAGGTACACCTGCAATTGACTCAAGTAATGTCAGTTAGCCCATCAGTTAGCCCATCAGAAGCTTCTAAAGCCATGACATAATTTTCTGGAATTTTCCAAGCTGTTTAAAGACACAGTCAACTTTAGTGTATGTAAACTTCTGACCCACTGAAATTGTGATACAATGAAATAATTTGACTGTAAACAATTGTTGGAAAAATTACTTGTCATGCAGAAAGTAGATGTCCTAACTGACTTGCCAAAACAATAGTTTGTTAACAAGAAATTTGTGGAGTGGTTGAAAAACGAGTTTTAATGACTCCAACCTAAGTGTATGTAAACTTCCGACTTCAACTGTATATATTTATTTATTTTTATCAGGTGTGCTAGAACGGGAATAGATTGAATAAGTGGACCAGGCTGGGAGTACTCGAGGAGAAGTTTGGGGAACTTTCTCTAGGATATTGTTTAGTCAGTCTCAGGTGTATCAGTGGGCAGCCCCGTCAGTGGCCACCCCGGAGAGTATTATGGAGATGCCAGGATTTTGCTAAATATCTGGGGTCTCTGTGCTCTCATTTAGGACAGTGTGAGTGGGGGTCCGCATCTTGGTTTGCATGGGTACCAGTTACCGCTTGTCTCTCTGTGGTTGTGAGTATCAGTCTCACTGTTGTAAATAGAATGTGTTGTTTCAGTCATGTTATTTAACCTTCCCTTCCTCTTCATCCTCCCCTGCTTTTCCTCTTCCCTCCCTTCCTTTTATCCTTCCTCCACCCTCCCATTTCCCCCCCTCTCCTTCTCTTCACCCTCTCCTTCACCCTTTCCTCTCTCCATCCTCCCCCACAACCACCAACCCCAACAGATCGTCTGTTCTATATATACACCTCAGGCACCACAGGACTCCCGAAAGCTGCCATAGTGGTGCACAGTCGGTGAGTCTCTCAGTCTCAGCATTCAAATATCCAGCTGTGAGACACTTGTCTGGTGTATTTCTGCGTATAGTAATTCCCAATGCTATAGCATAGCTTAGCACCCACTGCATTCATGTATTTGATTATTGAATCCTTTTTGTGTTGTTCTATCTTCAGGTATTACCGTATTGCTGCTTTTGGCTACCATGCTTTCCGCATGCGCCAGGATGACATCATCTACGACTGCCTTCCCCTCTACCACTCTGCAGGTGTGTGTGTCTTCTCTTCATCCATCTCTCCATCTTTTGCTTCTGTCCCATCACCTTCCACTGTCTTTCAGCAGTCATTTGGTTTGGTCTGACAGTGTGGTCCTGATTCTTCTCCTCCTCAACCTGTCACCCTCACTGGCTGTCCAATGTTCCTCTCCTTTACAGGTAATATCATGGGTGTAGGCCAGTGTCTCATCAATGGACTCACTGTGGTGGTGAAGAAGAAATTCTCAGCCAGTCGCTTCTGGGAAGATTGCATCAAGCACAACTGCACTGTAAGTAGAAAAAAGCTTATGTATCCTTTTCTATGAGCATAGGAAGAACATCCTGACTCTTGAGTGGTCGATGTGCAGCTATAAGATTTTTGATTGAAACCCGCATTGAATTTAAATCTGATGTCTACGCTGTTCCCCATCCGTCCACTAGGTGGTGCAGTACATAGGGGAGATCTGTCGCTACCTGCTGTCCCAGCCGGTGCGGCCATCTGAGAAGGGTCACCGGGTTCGCCTGGCGGTGGGGAATGGGCTGCGCCCTAGCGTCTGGGAGGCCTTCACCGAGCGCTTTGGGGTGGCCCAGGTTGGGGAGTTCTACGGAGCCACCGAATGCAACTGTAGCATCGCCAACATGGACGGCAAGGTAGGGGTCATGGGTAATGTTGTCAACTGCCTTAATCAACAAGTATGTAAATAATAGAGAGCAATATATTTTTGCTAAAGAATGCAACTTTTATAGAGCCACAATACAATGTGGTGTACCTCAATGATCTATTCTTGGGCCATTATTATTTCTTATTTACATAACATTTACATAAAAGGCTCTTCCTGTGGTATCAAATACTTTTTATGTCTTCTCCACTGACAAGGTGGGAGCTTGTGGGTTCAACAGCCGCATCCTGCCCAATGTGTACCCAATCTGCCTCATGAAAGTGGATGAGGAGACCACAGAGCTGGTGAGGGACAGGCACGGCCTGTGTGTGCCCTGCCGTCCTGGTAAGTAAATGGGCACCGATATCGAAAGTCTAAATTTTTAGACACGATATCGATAAATATAGGACTTTTACAAAACCAACTGTGTGAATGTTAACCTGGGTAACTGTAAAGCATGTTGTGAAAAATGTATGTAAAAGGGGATTCATAACTAGACTTGGATAGATTGACCTCTCCATGTACGACTCCTCTCTTCAGGGGAGCCAGGGCTGCTGGTGGGAAGGATCAACCAACAGGACCCGCTACGGAGGTTTGATGGCTACGCCAACCAGGATGCCACCAGGAAGAAGATTGCCAACAACGTCTTCAAGAAAAATGACTCAGCATATCTGTCAGGTAAACCCACAGGCTCTTAGTGTGATTAAACAATAATTGTCGATTTAATGTTTATTTCGATTATCATACTTGGAATTAATGCTATTAAATCAGTCCTTATCTTTTCATTATTTTTACCATAATGTGATTTGTCATCAACTCACCTCTCTCTGCCTCCTCCCAGGGGATGTGTTGGTGATGGATGAGCTGGGCTACATGTACTTCCGGGACCGCAGTGGAGACACGTTCCGCTGGAGAGGAGAGAACGTCTCCACCACCGAGGTGGAGGGAACACTGAGTGGTCTGCTGGGCCAGGCCGATGTGGCTGTGTATGGGGTAGCTGTACCAGGTGAGATGAAGTTCACATTATGTGCACCATGTTACATGTATGATAGTGACAGGAGTTGAAACCAGGAGTTACTCTCCACTTAAAGGCCCAGTGCAGTCAAAATTCTGTTTTTCATGTGTTTTGTATCATTGTACAGCTGATGAAACAAACTCTGTAAAAGTGTTAACAAAATTGACCAGTGCTATTTCCTGATAGTTGCTGGTTGAAAATATAATCTACACAGGAACTTCTAATCAGCAGGTTTTGCATGGGTGGAGTTTCGGCTTGCCTGGTGACATCACCAGGTGGTAATTCTAGTTAATCGACCAATAAGAGTTCCAAACCTCTCTGCCAGTAACAGCTAGTTTTCAGTTGTCTCCTCTACACTCAAATCACTCCCAGGCAAAATTCTTGCTTGAGAAATTGTTTTTTGCTAAAAAAAAAAAAAAAGAAGCAATTTGTTTATTTTTTAAAAAAAATGATGGAAAAATATCACTATTGTAATTAATTGTTACCCAGAAATGATTTGATATTGATGTAAGAACAGCTGAATTGGGCCTTTTAAATGTTGATTTGACAGCATTGTCCCTGTTAAATAAATGTTAAAATTGACCAGTCTACAGGGAGGTTGAGTGATTAGGAAGACTTTGGCCCTTTGCAGCATGGTGTTGTGAAAAGCCTGGCGTGTTGTTTGTCTCCTCGTAGATGTGGAAGGGAAGGCAGGGATGGCTGCCATTGCAGACCCAACAGGGAGGTTGAGTGATTAGGAAGACTTTGCAGCATGGTGTTGTGAAAAGCCTGGCGTGTTGTTTGTCTCCTCGTAGATGTGGAAGGGAAGGCAGGGATGGCTGCCATTGCAGACCCAACAGGGACATTTGACTGTGATGCGTTCCTGCGAGAGGTCCAACAGGCCCTGCCCCCTTACGCCCGTCCCGTGTTCCTACGCATCTCCCCACAAGTAGACACCACAGGTGAGTGGACTAGACACAAGGCTAATTCTAATGTGAAATATCCATCAATTGTATTTTTTACAAGGCCTTGCAGGAAGCGTCTAATGCTCATTCCAAGAAATAATCAAATATATTAATGACCTATTTTCTTTGTTTCCCTCCTCCTAGGTACCTTTAAAATCCAGAAGACCCGGTTGCAGAGGGAGGGATACGATCCGCGCTTATCAACCGACCAGATTTACTTTTTGAACTCCAGAGCAGGGCGTTATGAGGCTGTGAATGAGGAGCTACACAGTGCTATAGTGGAGGGTAGAATGGCTCTATGAGATGATGGACTATTTTAAGCTGGGTTTACACAACACGTTTATGAGGCTGCTTTGAGCCACAGCTTGTTGTAGCTACATTAAATCTAATCACATAACTGTTTTCGCGAGACACGGTGGTATGGACAATCCTCACGACCAAGTGAGAAATCTTGTAGTGTGTGACCCCTGTCTGTGCCACATGGTTTAGTGTGTGAGCCCTGTCTGTGCCACATGGTTTAGTGTGTGAGCCCGGTCTGTGCCACATGGTTTAGTGTGTGAGCCCTGTCTGTGCCACATGGTTTAGTGTGTGAGCCCTGTCTGTGCCACATGGTTTAGTGTGTGAGCCCTGTCTGTGCCACATGGTTTAGTGTGTGAGCCCTGTCTGTGCCACATGGCTTAGTGTGTGAGCCCTGTCTGTGCCACATGGTTTAGTGTGTGAGCCCTGTCTGTGCCACATGGTTTAGTGTGTGAGCCCTGTCTGTGCCACATGGTTTAGTGTGTGAGCCCTGTCTGTGCCACATGGTTTAGTGTGTGAGCCCTGTCTGTGCCACATGGTTTAGTGTGTGAGCCCTGTCTGTGCCACATGGTTTAGTGTGTGAGCCCTGTCTGTGCCACATGGTTTAGTGTGTGAGCCCTGTCTGTGCCACATGGTTTAGTGTGTGAGCCCTGTCTGTGCCACATGGTTTAGTGTGTGAGCCCTGTCTGTGCCACATGGTTTAGTGTGTGAGCCCTGTCTGTGCCACATGGTTTAGTGTGTGAGCCCTGTCTGTGCCACATGGTTTAGTGTGTGAGCCCTGTCTGTGCCACATGGTTTAGTGTGTGAGCCCGGTCTGTGCCACATGGTTTAGTGTGTGAGCCCTGTCTGTGCCACATGGTTTAGTGTGTGAGCCCGGTCTGTGCCACATGGTTTAGTGTGTGAGCCCGGTCTGTGCCACATGGTTTAGTGTGTGAGCCCGGTCTGTGCCACATGGTTTAGTGTGTGAGCCCTGTCTGTGCCACATGGTTTAGTGTGTGAGCCCGGTCTGTGCCACATGGTTTAGTGTGTGAGCCCGGTCTGTGCCACATGGTTTAGTGTGTGAGCCCGGTCTGTGCCACATGGTTTAGTGTGTGAGCCCTGTCTGTGCCACATGGTTTAGTGTGGCACCACTACGTTGGCAAGACAACAAAATACTACAGGAAAGACAGTCGTTTAGTGCGAGAGGCTCAGCCATGTTAGGATCATGAAAGTCATGTAGTGCACACCGGCTTTAGGAAAGTGACTGTCAAGGTGTCAGATACTGGAGACTGTGATATGCTGGAGTGGAAAAGCCTTATCATGCCTTTATAATGCATTGTAAGACTTGTCATAAGCATGCATGACCCCATATAATGTCTTATCAACTCATAATGATCCTGTCTAAACATCCAGCAATTTTTTGTCAGTTGATATTTTCATACGTTGTGAAAAATAACATAGTATTATAAAGGCTCATCTGTGCTTAGAACACGTTATAAAGCAGTACACCTGCAGGCTTTAAGTAGTGTTATTACTGAAGTCTCCATGTATTAGTGTTTCTCCCTGGATCTAGTCTAGATCAGGGGACTGAAGGGCTACTGATCAATCAATAGGGAAACCTTACTGTTCCAAAACCATGTGTTAACACTATCAATAACGTACAAGGACAAGGTTGGATGAGGGCTTTTTCCCCCTTTTCATTCCCCCTTCATTTGTGTTGTTTCTTAGTTTAGCCAAATGAAAACGTTCAAGCCTTCAACACTACAATGTACATAGAGTATAGCAAGTTTTCACATGAAACCAGGATGTCTGTTACAATGACAGCATTTGTCTGTTTGTTACAATGAGAGTGTAAAGGAAATGAGAGCTGGGACTGAATATACCACAGTCGTTGAGATACCAGTCTCTTGAAGATTGTGTTCCAGGCTATTTGCTCCCAACCTTGTAATAGTAGTGTGCCACCATGTAAATAACAAAATACTGAACAGGTTTTTAGCAATACTTGAGTGTCCATGTTGGATGAGGTGTTGCTACCTGTGTGTTAATAGAACATGCCACAGCTGAACATGCCTCTTATTCCGAACACTAACTGTAGGAGCTTCGATTGCGAGATGACATTTTTTAAATGTAAAACTAAACCTGATTACGTAACATGTTTGAAGTAATGGATGATATGCACTGACTGACCACTCAGGTTCACACACATTGATATTATGTGCCTTGTGGGAACCCTGTGGAAGCCCTGTGTGTCCTGGAACTATTGGGGTTTTATGCTTAACCTGACTAGGGAACTCCAATGCATAAGAAAGAACATTATTTAAACAATATCTTCACAATCTGTCAATTAGTCAGAGATCATGGTTGCCCTATTATTATGTAATAAAGCTATTTCTCAGAGTAATATTGTAGATAGAATTGATTGTGAACATTATTCTAGGTCTCCATTTTCATACATTTGTTTAGGTGTAACTCAAAATAAAGGTTTGTAAAAGACACCAGTGTTGTAAGGGCTCTGGCATTCTAGGACAAACTTGTACCTTTTTAGGGCTGCTAACTAGTTTCAGGTCTACCTATTTCAAGACTTGCTACCTTTCAAGTCAACATGTACACTGACTGTCCAAAACAATAGGAACACCTACTCTTTCCATGCCATACACTGACTGTCCAAAACAATAGGAACACCTACTATTTCCATGCCATACACTGACTGTCCAAAACAATAGGAACACCTACTATTTCCATGACATACACTGACTGTCCAAAACAATAGGAACACCTACTATTTCCATGACATACACTGACTGTCCAAAACAATAGGAACACCTACTATTTCCATGACATTTACTGACTGTCCAAAACAATAGGAACACCTACTCTTTCCATGACATACACTGACTGTCCAAAATAATAGGAACACCTATTTCCATGACATACACTGACTGTCCAAAACAATAGGAACACCTACTATTTCCATGACATACACTGACTGTCCAAAACAATAGAACACCTACTATTTCCATGACATACACTGACCAGGTGAAAGCTATGATGCCTTATTTAAATCACTTGTTAAATCTACTTCAATCAGTGTAGATGAAGGGGAGGAGATGGATTTAAGAAAGACTTTTATGCCTTGAGACAAATGTGTATATGTGCTATTCAGAGAGTGAATGGGTAAGATAAATGGAGTATGGTAGTAGATGCCAGTGGCACCGGTTTGAGCGTTTAGAACTGCAACGCTGCTGGGTGTTTCACACTAAACAGTTTCCTGTGTATATCAAGAATGATCCATCACCCAAAGGCTATCCAGCCAACCTGACAGAGCTGTGGGAAGCATTGGAGTCAACATGAGCCAGCATCCGTGTGGAATGCGTTCGACACCCTGTAGAGTCCATGCCCTGACGAATTGAGGCTGTTCTGAGGACAAAAGGGGTGCAACTCAATATTAGGAAGTTGTTCCTAATGTTTGGTATACTCAGTGTATATCATCTGTAGACACAATACTCACAAACATAAGACCATTACATGCTTTATTCCAGACGGTCCCAAGTGATCAGCCTTCATCATCTAGGACTAGTAAACTCAACTGGATCTGTCTGTAAGTAATTGAGCCTCCACTGCTTGTTAGTAATGAACCCCCATGGAGCCCTCTAGAGCACCACAGCAGCAGACAGCCTGACGGGCAGCAGTCTCAGTGGGTGTTCCTTACAGGCAGTGCAGAAGTAAGGAAACACCCGGGGTGAGATGAGGTCTGTAAACGTATAGAGGGGCGTCCTCTCCCGGGGGTCAAAGAAGGTCACCTTGCCCCTGTCCATGTCCAACACTACCCTGATGACCTGAGGCTCCTTCCTCATCATGGTCAAGGGCGCCCACGGTGCCGTGCACGCCTTGTGCTCGCCGTTGCGGAAGCGTATAGTCCAGAAGCCCTCGGCTGGCGTCAGCACGTGCTTGCCCTTCCTGTTGATGGACTCGCTGGCCACGCCTACCACCCAGTATGTGTTAGCCTTTACCTCTACCTCCCAGCTGTGGCGGCCAGAGCAGAACCCCTCGGAGCCCAGTAACTCAGCACTGATGTCAAACCTCTCGGGGTTGTTTGGGAGCTTGAAGACCTGCGAGCAGCACTGGACCACAGTCAGATCCTCAGACAGGATGAAGCAGCTAGCGGCTGTGTTGGGGTCCAGAGTCACAGGAGCTGGGGAGAGAGGGGAAGATATGAGCCTCAAATGGAAGACAGAGATGATAGAAAGAGCAGAACTGAGATTAAATTAAATATATAGAATAACTTTATTTCCTGTGAGGAAACAGTACAGTCACTTCTACCGACTCATATTTGATTAATACTCACTATATTGAATGATGCTCTTCATCTTGTCCCAGATGTTGAACTTTACAGAACCCAGGTGCTTTGCCACATCAATCAGAGTTCCAGGAATCATCTTTGGATCCAGCGGCATATGCCAGGTTCTGGAATGACGACATTCAGTGATGAATCAAATCCTGTCTATTATACCAGCGAAAATATATCTTATTTTACCATGAAATTGATGTATGATTGATTGTATCATATTTATTGCTATTTTGTGTCAAAGTAAAGTTCATTTTAACACGATGATCTGTTTTGATTAAAGGTACACTCAGTGAAATTACATTGCCACGAGCAGCACCGCAGATATTTCACACAGTCATACACAGTATCTATATGTGCATGGGTTCGCTTCATGCTGCTAGAGCGTGGTAGGTACCAAAACAGCTCAGAAGTATAGCCTCGCGCTTCAAAGCTCTTAGTTGTTGTATGCTGTTTACTTTGTGCACCTGCTTCATATCGCTGAGTCTACCTTTAAAAGCTCTATTCAATCAGTTACTCTTAAGCCGACATCCGCATAGCTGTTGTTTTGACGGTGTTGGAGGTGGAACTGTGTTAGAGCTGTCAAATACACAAGCGGCTCCTGGTATTACACCTAAAGTGGACATTGCTATTGGCTGCACGGAGTTGCCTTGGTTACAATTTTAAATACTGGAGTTTGAGATGTAATCTACACCTCAATTAGGCTGATACAAATCCTCATTATTTAGTTTTATGATTTTCTATTTGAGTGTCATTATTTCTATATTGCCTAAACTTTCTAATTTTAAACTTTCGACGTGAGTGGGAGGGGTGTGGCTTTGTGACTATGAGCAAGAGCATCTGCTCACCATTTTGACAGCTCCAACACAGTTACACCTTCGATACCGCCAAAACATCAGCAATGCAGGTGTCGCCTATCACTGGTTAAAGATTGATCTGATTGATTCTAGGCCTAAGTTAAGAAAATAATTGAATCTGGAAACACACATTAGCCTTAGATGTGTCTGCCACATTCACTAGCTAGATGACTGTTTTCAGTAGTATATTATGGGCACATGATAGTGAGGCAGTATGGGTCTCTGTCTATTTTTGTATTTTGCTGCTGTTAGCTCATGACATCAACCCGTGGGTCAAATGAATGGCTATTCCTGACTCCACTTACCTCTTGATGATATCCTTGTAGTTCTGAAAAGCAAGTAAATGTATCACTTTTAGATGGACAGCTACAATATTCCACATGCATGTTATGTTTCTATATTTTAGTCTTTATTTTGCTTTGGGAATTCGCTTGGGACTGTAAGTAGGGTTTAACTTCATACTGTGTATACCTGTAAGAATGGGATGTCCTGAGACCTCATCTCTTGCTCTACGGTTCTGATGGTGTTTGAGAGGGACGTCAGTTCGTTGGACATCTCCTCAATCTTCTCCTTTAGAAGCAGACTCTTCTGATCCTCCTCTGCCTTCAGAGCATTCAATCTGGCTGCCTCCTCATCTCTCAGGAACTGGCGAAGGGTTTCAAACTCATCCTTTATCTGCCTTTCAGTATGCTCAACCTGGTTCTGAAATTAGACATGTTAAAGACATGAAACCCTCAATGAACCCAGGTTACATTACTGATGATAGGTTCCATGAGCATTAGAAGATGTATTGATCCAGAAAGGACACCAACAAAATCTTTCTAAAGTGCTAGAAATACAATATCCCACCTTGATGTGCTCAGCCGTTTGATCACAGACGACCATAGCCTTCTTGAACAGCTGCAGCTTCTCCTTCAATGGGGTCAATGCAGTTTTGAGTTCCTCCTGGAATGTAATAGCAAGATATTTACACTTTAACACATACTACAGGATCAGGCTGGCCATAAGCCAGGCTGTCAACAGCACAATGTGTTGCTTTCAACTGACAGGTACCGCTGCATCGCAGCCCCATCACAGCATTCAGCTGCATGTGTAAAAGTTCTCAATACCTCCTTGACTGGAAGATCCAGATCAATTGATAGCTGGACCTAGCTAATGCCACGGCAACATTAACAGAGTCTGGATCATGTGACTAAGTGACAGCAAGGGTGTAGACGATGATGAAACAAAAGACTACACACAGATTCAGAAAGTCAATGTGCCAGAGCAATGTATAGAAAGTTTGGACATGGAGTTTTCTGCATTGAGGTACACTGAAGCTCATGATCCATGCTCTGTTGATGTGGTCTTTGAGAATTCAATTCTAACATTAAAATGTTTATTGTTCCTAGAACAGGGTCAAAGATAGCTGGTTGGCCAGGGGAGGAGGTGAACGTAGAGGGGTACACTTGAGAGACCTGGGATCTGGTTTCATTCCTCCCAGGGGCCCAAGCATCGACCAACCCAACATATGAATGTATTAATAGAATGATCGACTTTTCCAAACCCCCCTGTTAACCATCCCACTGTGTCAAAGATGGTTTCTATAACACACACGTTTTTACAAAACAAAACTGTCAAACAAAAAACTAAAAAAGTAATATATTCCTTTTCATGATGAAAGAAGTGCTGCTGGTTTAGCAACTTGTGAAAGTTTTGAGCGTTATTTGACAATGCGGGCGGTAAAAGATGGCAGCTGGAGGTTAAATGAGACTGAACATACAGATGAAAGTTAGTTTCCCTCTGACAAGCAAAGTTAAGAGCGAGGGTATGGATGATGAGTGACACATTCAGTGACAGTGACACTGACGGCACAGTGAAGACAACTAAGGATGTGTTCGCCTACCTTACAGTCGTGTGCACCTTCCCCAATGGGGTAGAGCCTGTGCCCCTTGTGTACCTCCGACATCTGGCAAGCAACACAGATGGGCTGCAGATCGTCCAGACAGAAGAGTGAGAGTGTCTCTCCGTGTTCCTTACACCCCCTAGGGTTATTCCTCTCCAGAATGGTGTTTACCACAATCTCATTCATGGAGGAACGTCTCCAGCATAGACGGCAGAAGTGGCAGTCGTCCTCACTGTCCTGGGTACTCCAGCTGTCTTGAAGGCATGTTTTACAGAACCTGTGTCTGCAGGAGAGCACAACGGGCTGGTTGAAGATAATTCCACAGAGGGGGCAGGAGAGATTGTCTTCGCGGTGCCTGTCAGGTTTTTAAAACAGGGCTGGAGCAGCAGCAGGATCATATAAGGTTACTATGCTCCTCCCACCGCTGTTGCTGGGGATCTCTGGGGTCTACCTCAGGTAAACTTTAATGCCTAAAGGAAATGAATATGTCCATAGGGCTTCCATCGGCTTGAGTAGTGGATATGCAAATAAACACCTCCCACTGCATGATAAATCACAGCTATCCACCAGATATCTTTGGAGGAAGACCAGAGAGTGAGTGATAGTCCCATTTCATTGACGCCGTGTTCTGAGATCAGTGTTGTTGGACAGGTGGAGATTGGCACTTCAGATTGATGATGCAAGGGGGTCTGCCTTATACAGCCAATAACATTTTGATGAGGGTGATGCAATCATTTGATCATTTAATAAGTCACAAGACTGGTGGGGCCAGCGTATTCCAGAAGAATGATACGCTCCATCTGGGATGTCTGGGAAGAAACACAATAACCAAGAAAAGATGGGAAGACGGTGAGTATTAATAGAAGGAGAGAATGTATTAGGTGGGAGGGAGGAGGGTAAGAAAATACCCCTCCACTGACCCCTGCAAAGTTTTCCACAGTCCAACTTAGCCTTGACTAAGTGCTGGGTCTAACATTTGACAAATCCCTGTCCTAAAAACAGCCCAGGGTCCGCAATGTCTTTAAATACTAAATTGTTGTACAAATGGGCCATCATTTACTATTTTTTTTATTTTGTCCTAAATAAGTCAATTTCAGTCACTGTAAATTACTAACCTGCATTTGTTGGTAACACTTTACCCAAAGCCTACAGGTATAATGCATTATGATGTGGTTGTAATGCATTTGTAAGACCTATAATGTCTTAAAAGGATAGTTTGCTTTTTTTTAAGTTTAGCTCATTTTCAAGATAGGGTGTTGTTGTTTCTGAATGTTACTAAATAACCAGCAAGCTCATTTAAAAACGGTTAAGTGGAAACAACAACACCCTAGGGAAGTTGAAAATAAGCCCAACTTTTAAAAAATCTAACTATCCCTTTAATGTATTCATTTTGTTGTTCTGTCCAGCTTTCTGGTGCCTGATGCTCTCATTCAAATCAGAATCATGGGTTTTACAAGAGGAACATCAGAACAGCAACACTTTTGGGCACACTTAGGGACTATTTATTGGGGACGAAGTCATTCAAGTTTAGTGGCATTTAGCTGAATGTGCCTTCTGGTTGCCGAAACTATTATTATAGTAACCTAATAGTTTGGGTAGTGGGAGTTAGCCCACAAGGATCAACTCCTACACTGGGAATAGATTTAAACACTAAATATATTTGCTGTCGCGGCTTACCTTGCAGTCCACCACTGCCTCAGCTATTGGGTACACTTTGTGATCCTTATGGTCAACTGACCAATGATAATCACAGATAGGCTGCAGGTCTGTGACACAGAAGATCTTCAGTTTGTCCCTGTGTTCCTCACACGTTCTCTGAGGACCTCCAGGGTAGTCGATAATGCACAGAGGACATATTTCAGAACCCTGCTGCTCCCAGAACTCATCCAGACAGAGATTGCAGAAGCTACAGCCACAGGTATGACAGCTGAGAACCACGGGAGCAGAGAAGACCTTTCTACATACAGCACAGGAGAGATCATCATCCTCCAGGAGAGTGGAAGCGTTGGCCTCCATTCTCCCACAGAGCTGGACTCCGGTATGCATCTATAATAGGCCGCAGTGGCTCAGATATGGTTACGCTGGCCTGTGAGCCTTCACCTCTCTGACATTTATTTTACTCCAAGCTTTGTAAACTTTATAGTGACATTGAATAGCAGCCCAAGTAAATATCTACAGTGCCTTGCAAAAGTATTCATCCCCCTTGGCATTTTTCCTATTTTGTTGCATTACAAACTGTCATTTAAATAGAATTTTTCATGTAATGGACATACACAAAATAGTCCAAATTGGTGAAGTGAAATTAAAAAAATTACTTTTTCTAAAATTGTTTTTTTTAAACGGAAAAGTGGTGCGTGCATATGTATTCACCCCCTTTGCTATGAAGCCCCTAAATAAGATCTGGAAGCAACCAATTACCTTCAGAAGTCACATAATTAGCTAAATAAAGTCCACCTGTGTGCAATGTAAGTGTCACATGATCTCAGTATATATACACCTGTTATGACAGGCTCCAGTCTACAACACTACTAAGCAAGGAGCACCACCAAGCAAGCGGCACCATGAAGACCAAGGAGCTCTCCAAACAGGTCAGGGACAAAGTTGTGAAGAAGTACAGATCAGGGTTGGGTTATAAAAAATATCAGAAACTTTGAACATCCCACGGAGCACCACTAAATCCATTTTTTTTAATGGAAAGAATATTGCACCACAACAAACCTGCCAAGAGAGGGCCGCCCACCAAAATTCACAGATCAGGCAAGGAGGGCAATAATCAGAGAGGCAACAAAGAGACCAAAGATAACCCTGAAGGAGCTGCAAAGCTCCACAGCGGAGATTGGAGTATCTGTCCATAGGACCACTTTAAGCCGTACACTCCACAGAGCTGGGTTTTACAGAAGAGTGGCCAGAATAAAGACTTTGTTTAAAGACAAAAATAAGCAAACACATTTGGTGTTCGCTAAAAGGCATGTGGGAGACTCCCCAAACATATGGAAGAAGCTACTCTGGTCAGAGTAGACTAAAATTGAGCTTTTTGGCCATCAAGGAAAACACTATGTCTGGCTCAAACCCAACATCTCTCATCACCCTGAGAAAACCATCCCCAAAGTGAAGCATGGTGGTGGCAGCATCATACTGTGGGGAAGTTTTTCATCAGCAGGGACTGGGAAACTGGTCAGAATTGAAAGAATGATGGCTGGTGCTAAATACAGGGAAATTCTTGTAGGAAACCTGTTTCTGTCTTCCAGAGATTTGAGACTGGAAAGGAGGTTCACCTTCCAGCAGGACAATGACCCTAAGCATACTGCTAAAGCAACACTTGAGTGGTATATGGGGAAACATTTAAATGTCTTGGAATGGCCTAGTCAAAGCCCAGACCTCAATCCAATTGAGAATCTGTGGTATGACTTAAAGATTGCTGTAGACCAGCGGAACCCATCCAACTTGAAGGAGCTGGAACAGTTTTGCCTTGAAGAATTGGCAACAACCCAAGTGGCTATATGTGCCAAGCTTATAGAGACATACCCCAAGAGGCTTGCAGCTGTAATTGCTGCAAAAAATGTGCACGTTCAAGTTTTCTGTTTTTTTGTCTTATTTCTTGTTTGTTTCACAAGAAAATATATTTTGCATCTTCAAAGTGGTAGGCATGCTGTGTGCTGTGTAAATCAAATTATACAAACCCCAGAAAAATCTATTTTAGGCTTAATTGTCTCAGGTCCCCTTGACTCGCATGCCTAGTTGGGCTACTATCCGTGAGTCCAGCCTGCCCTCTGGTGGTCCTTCCACAATATGTCACGACTTACGCCGAAGTCGGCTCCTCTCCTTGTTCGTGCGGCGTTTGACATCATCTGCTTTCTAGCCATCGTCGCTCCATTTTTCATGTATCCATTTGTTTTGTCTTGTTCCATGCACACCTGGTTTTCATTCCCCAATTACACTACATGTATTTATTCCTCTGTTCCCCCTCACGTCTTTGTGGAAGACGGTTTGTGTGTTACGTGTTTTTGAACGCACACGCCTGACAATATAAATGTGCAACATTTTCTAAAAACCTGTTTTTGCTTTGTCATTATGAGCTATTCTGTGTAGATTGAGGGGAAAAAACGATTTAATCAATTTTAGAATAAGGCTGTAACGTAACAAAATGGGGAAAAAGTCAAGGGGTCTGAATACTTTCCGAAGGCACTGTATGTGTTCGGTATGTACATGGCTGGCAGGCCAGATATAGTTTCAGGAAGGGGAATTCCATGCCAAAGCTTAGCATAATTGCCTCTTGTTGAACCCATTGCCTCTTCTTGAGCCCACAAACTGTTAGGTTCTACATAAATCTGTCCCAACAGCAGTCCCAACACCTTACCACTGCTACACCTGGCTATCAGCTGAGCCTTGTCTGGCAGCTAAACATTTCATTCAGCCTCATTTACTGCCTTTAAAAAAAACATAGCTGATATGGCTGACTTGCTTACACAAATGTGGTTTCTACTGACAATTGAGATGTACAAACTATGGCATAAGGGGACGACAAGCGGATAAGAGGCAATCCGTAATTTCGATTAAGACATTAATGAGAAAGCTAGGACAGACATAGTCAATATAACTATTTTTGAAATGTACAATGACATAATTCAGAACATGGGCTGTTCTTACAGTGTACTCCTTGTACAACAAGTCAGAACCATAGGGTAAATAAAGGGGACATATAAACCAGACGATGAAAGCTCTTCCAATATTCAATGATTACATTTCTCTAAAACAGGCTATAGGCTACATGTGCACCACCAAGTCAGAACAGTAGGCGAAATTAAGAGGGGAAAATGGACCAAATTATTAGGGTGAGGCACATGGGTTACTAACAGCTTACTACACAACATACACTTAATATTACTTTCTTAGCAACAGTATACATATCTCCCTGTCATATTACATAATTTATGCAGCAGCATACAATACATTTTTGGACTCACCTTGTTGGGCTGTGCTCACTTGAACAGGAAGGTGGCGCAGGGGTCATTTGTGGGCAAATTTTGTCATCAAAGTCTGGCATTCTTTGGATTTATGGTGCTATCAAGACAACTGGGAACTCAGAAAAAAACAAGGTTGAATCATGAACGTATCAGGGATCTTCAGGTTGTAGCTCTAGAAAGAGGCCCGAGTTCCCGACTAACAATTCTGAGTTGAATGATCGTTCAAAACTTATTTTTCCAGTCGGAGCTTGTTTTTTTCCCCAGAGTTTCCACTTGTCTTGAACTCACTGAAGTCAGATTTCTCAGTTCCGAGTTAACAGTTGTTTTGAGCGTGGCAGAAATCATGCTGGATTGACAGCATGGCCAATGTTGAATGTTTATCATTTATTTTAAGCTTGGAAAATAGAACCTTAAACCCAGACTTGGGACCACACAGCCACTCCATTGAATAACCTGCTAGTGATTGCTTTGCAATGCTTGCAGTTAGCCACTGATTCCTTCCAAATCACTTCCAAACCATTGTTGAATTTGTGATTTCCAACTTGATGTGTAGTGTTTATGTCCATTGTCCGATGAGTACCGATACGTTTTTAGCTATTATTTATCTTCATATGACAAGGATTAAAAAGGATTTCCCTGTAGATTGTCGACTTGATTAATGATGATGACTGCTAGCTAAGATTTTGAAAGTATGAAGTTGACATGATCAGTCCATTCAAAGCTACTGTAGATATAACGTGATTTGACATTTTATCTGTGGCCAATGACCATGAGCCTTCTTGGATGGGCACTTCTAATGTAACTCTATGGCAGCACCCAAAGGGCTTAGAGTTGGCTGTGACGTATTGTCCCCATGAGTGACAGAAAACGAAGCAAATTAAGGCGCAACTAGAGAACACTGCCAACCCCTATGCTCCGTATTTTCCGCTGGCTGCCCCACCACCACAGAATGCACTGAGCTAGGCTGAAACACCTGCATTTTGGAGCTGCCTTACTCCAGAGAGCAAAAAATAGACCATGTTTGTATGCGGCTTTATTAAGTCAATTATTATTATTTCTTTTTTTTTTTTTACATTGTTTACAAACTGATATGTGACACACATTAATACCAAAATAGGCAACCCCCGCCCCAAAAAACTGCTTTTCTTTTGCTAAAAATGTGGGGCTCAAAAGCACCACCTGCCCTGAATGACAGGTCGCCACCGTTGCTGACTGACAAAGTGTTTGTTTGTGATTGATAATTTGTTTGGTGACTAATGATTTGAGATCTGTGCGATTATTTCTTCATACAAAAGTCTATCATGTAGTATATGTAAAATGTCCAAAATTTCAGCCACCTGAAATTTGGCAGGTTAGCCTACAGAAGTAGAATCTTAATTTGAGCCAGTTTGCTACAGCAGGAAAATAATCCTGCAGCAACAAGAAATGTGAATAGTTATGTGGATTATATAATGAATGGACAAGTTTGACATTTCAAACTTCAGAAGCCTTCTTAAACCAGGAAAGTTCTCCTGCAACCAGGTGATCAAATTAAGATCCTACATCTGTAGTACCTCTCAGCCATTAAAAATGTTTTTTTGCAGTTCCTCATAAAATCACTGTCAATGTGATAAAAGTACTGAAGCTCAAAAACATAGTACAGTACACCGCTCCCATACTTTATTGTGTGGAGTAACAAGGTGTCAAGGTCAAAGCTAGCCTACTGTAGATAATCAAAGTGTTGTCATTCCACACAGTAACACTCATTTGTTATTCTAGTCCATGTGTAGGTACTGTGTTTGGCAAAAATCTGAGAATTGTCAGTTGGAAATACAAACAGGTAAAAGGTTTTGTTTTCACCTTCGGAATCATAAAGCATGATGAGGCAGTAATATGGACATACAAAAGTAATGTCTGTATAAATAAAGGTAGGGAAATCCATAGGGTACAAAGGTCGTTAATGTGCTATATTGCTTATCACCACTGTGGACGGGGATGTAGAATACAGGTGCCAGGTCAAGTTCACAACAAGCACCTTCTCAGTAGCACTTAGCCCTAAAAATGAAAGTCTGACATATTTGCTAGAAAAAATCTCTGTATTATCGAAGTATTGCATCAATTATCCACAAAGTATTCACAAAATTAACATAAAACAAACAAAAAGTCCTCACTGAGGAGCATAATTTGATTTTAAAAACGAAATGTTTCAAAGAAAAAAGCCCATAGGACAATATTAAAAACGAAATGTACTTGTAAACATTGTGAGATGGACAAGTGAAATGTCCTTCTGGGGTTCAGTGCTGCCAAGCCTCTAACTTCTGGTGGACAAAATATATGGTTACCTCATGATGTCATAGTTGCAACATACAGTCATACTTACATCAGTTTAGATCGATGTCAAAAAAATGTGTCCTAACTCCTAAGATAGACAATTACTGGTCAACCTACGTTTCTTTGTTTCATGTAGCAGCAGCTCTACTTCGCCCTCTCAGAAACGGTTTTATTGTTTGAGCAGGGCTTCTCGTTAGGCGTGCACTGCCATTCAATGACGTTAATGGTTAACAGAAAGATAAAGGACGTCCGTTTCCATTAGATCACACAGTTTCTTTCCTCATTCACTGAAACACATTGTCATTTAATTTAATTATAAGGAACATTATAGCCTGCTGAATTGTGGATCAAAGTTGTGGGCTATTATCAAGCAAAAACAATAGCCTAGAATGAAGTTGGCCTATAAAACCTACAATCTATGCACATGTTTAATGAAAGTTAGGCCTATCCAATAACAAAATGTATCCCTAGGCTATAGCCTAAATGGCTTAATGACCGATTGGAAATAATAGGCTAACCTTGTGCGCATTGCGCATCATATGGCCGAGGTCTCTGTAGCTGTGTGCGGAACAGGTATGTCAGTGTCCACGGATGCAGACACCGTGTGCATGTCCTCATCAAGCGGCCCCATCGTCAATACGACAGGCGGGGGCTTCGGTTGCTGTGGGGCATCCCTCATGTGCGTCGTAGACAGCCCGGTCCCTGCCCTTCTCGCGACCCCGCGGGGGGGGCCTCCATTCCGCCGCAGAGAGTTCCTGACACTGTTGGAGAGACGGCTGGATAACCGTCTCACCGCACCTGCGATGCCCCGCTCCTTCTTCAAGAGCCCGACGTCATCCTCCAGCTCCTCCGGGGGGACCTCGATGTTGCCCGTGTACCAGAACACCCACCAGACGAGGCTGAGGAAGATGATGATGGCCCCGGCGTAGATTAAAAAGTCATAGAAGAATATGTCCGCAAAAACACCGATCAAAAGAACGAGCAGCCCGAATATGTCGAAGGACACTGCCAACCAAAAGGCGCAGGAACAGCGACCTAGACCGCGGTACGTCGGCTCCATGTCTCTAAATTGGCTTGGAGATAGGCCTAACAAATACTTTGTTTAGACCACCTTTTCTTTTCTAACTATCATTTGCGGTTGGTTTCCTGGTGGAATTCGGTGAATTCGGTTGGGGGTAGAGTTTCAAACGGAGCCGTTTGTTTGAACAGGTAAGGTGAGACAGGTGAGGAAGCTCGCCTCTATTCAGGTTTTCCTGTGTCACAGCACAGGGCACAGCACAGAGAGGTGGGGCGTGGTAGCCGTAGACAGGTGAGGGAGGGCTGGGTAGACGGGATACTGGCATGACACCAGCCATATTAATACTGTAAAGGAGGTAGGACATGTGTGACATACATTGTAGAAAGGAGCCGTGATGGTTCTGATTTTCTAGATATCGGTCATCAGTCCAATATGCAGAGACGTCAAACATGGCACACTAATGTCTGTTCACCTGTGGAATGACATTCTGGACAACATTTGACTCATTACGTGTTTCTCTCCCTCATTTCTAAAGAACATAATGGAAGAAATCTATTCACATCCAGATTAATTTATAGAAACGATGACAGACACAAAAGCCTCTAAGGCTGTGTTTACACAGGCAGCCATATTCTGATCTTTTTTCCACGAATTACTCCTTTGACCAATCTCATCAGATCTTTTCACAGATCCTTATCAGAGCTGATCTGATTGGCCAATTAGTGGAAAAAAATATCTGATTTGGACTGTCTGTCTGCAGCCTTAGTATAATGTAATTACACCCAAACGCTCACCTGACTGCTAATTAATGGCATGTAGGCCTATTGTCACTTCGTGGTCTTTTGTACAGAAAAACATGTGCCCCCATACAATTTATTACTGTACACTGAAAATGAAAGACTAGTATATCAAATCTAATTTATTACACAATTGCTGCATTATGTTGATAAATAAAATGACACATTTAGAAAGGTAAAGGGTACCTGAAGACTTGCTGCTCTCACAAGGTTGGAGATCACATGGAATCAGAGTAGCCTACATGAATGATCGAATGAACAAATGCACAATGCAATGTAAACCTAACATCTCAAGTTTAGGTAAAAATGTTAACATTTTGGCTAACTTAGACCGAATTCAAATCCCACTGGCCCCCACCTCCTTTAAACATTTTTTTTGCTTTTGACCAGATGGACACAGCCTTTTTGACCCAGAAACATAAAAGGTTAGATAATTTAATCCAGCAGCAGTATTGAGGGGACAGAGCGAGGGTGCACCCACTACCACTCAGTGTCCAACTGTCCATCATGATTTCAACAATCAGCTATAATAATGTCCGGTAGAATTTTCTGACTCTGTAATCCTGTTTCTAAAGGATTTAGCAATCCACTACAACAGCAGCTACAAGGAAAACAGCAGCTTATGGTGGAAAAACAACAACTATTACAGATCACAATCAGACAGACAGATGGTATAGCCTGGGCCGCAGCAGCACGGCCATGTTCCGATCATGTTAAAACCCCCCAACAGAGCGATCACATGATGTTCCCTTTTACAGGACGAGGTCATTCAATCCCATATTTGTATTAGGGCCTAGATCGAGGACAGCTACATACAGAAGACAAACAGTGCATTTCACAGAGGTCTCTCTTGCCAAATGGAATCTATATGAATAAGACTAACCTGCATAAATAAAGATTTAATAAATACAAATCCATCTATGTTATGTTACACCTGCCCCCGAAAAACATTTATACATATTTTAGGAAGTGTGCTTTTCAGAATTAAGGAGAGAATTGGGAGAAAACCCCACTAACATGGTTAACCTACTCTACAACAACATAGTTTTAGCTTGAAGAGTCCATGGCTCTTCGGTGCTGTTTGTGCACCTGGAGCGCCTTGCCATTGACCTTGGTCAGAGCCATGTGCTCTAGTCTCTGTTTCACCACAGGCACCCACACCAGCCCCGTGACCAGGAACATGAGCCCTGCTGAAAGGAACACAGGACCCAGCAGGTAGGGCACGTTCCCCACCTGGGTGAAGTAGAGCAGGGAGAGGGCCGTGCCCAAGCCGAACAGCACTCCGCCGATAAGGATGGCCAGGATGGGCCTGGTGAAGTAGTACCAGCAGGGGACATTAGTACCCAGGATGACCCCGTCAGGGACATGGTTCAGTGGGGTCGTTGCTTCAGTGTCCTGGGTCTCATGGTTGGTGCGGCTGGTTTTAAGATCCATGTCCGACACCGTGACCACTGTGGATTGCATCCTTGGGTTGTGCTGAAGGGATAACAAATCAGAACAGACATCACTTAAAACTATAGGACTTTATCAATCACTGATACTTCACAGACATACATTCAGAGATGTACTATTTTATCAACCAATCTGTCATGGCAGAACTCACCATTTCAGATCTTATTTGATTTGTTAAAATTGCAATAAAAATACACGGAAAAATCCAATCCCATTTTTACAATCAATCAAATCCTGTAGTCTCCAATTTAATTCAAAACCATAAAAATGTCCTCACTTACCATTAGGCGTTTCGCCTGTGTTATCTCACTCTTTGCCCAGTGTTGGTCAGAGGCTGGCTGGCTGCTCCTATGATGACTGTCAAAACCACTACTATGGCCAAAGACACGCCCACACAGAACAGTGACCCCACCCTGTAGTTCCCTATCCCGCTCTGTGTCCCTCCACCATGTTATGACGATCTCGGCTTTGCTCCAGTTTGTGCCCTGTTTACATACAGTATATTCTCCCCACGTGGCAATTTAGGCTATGTATTATGGGAAAATGGAACAGAAAATTATTCTAAGACGTCAGATGGAAGGGCTATGGCAAGGGCATGCCATCATGACTTTTTTTGATGGGGCCTGATGGCCAAATTCTACAAATAAAATCAATTGAATATTGTACATTTGAATGTTACAAATTGATAGAATTTAAGTTTGAAAAGGGCATGATGCTTATGGAGAATGGGTCATTTATGGTGTGGGAGAGTATTAGACATTCTAATTGGGTCCAGATGTCAGTTGTGTATGGATAATTAGGTTAGAGTAAATACAAGTAATGTTTGATTTATTACATTGATCTGTGATTAAAACAATATCCATTAGAGTAAAACTCTAAAGACAGAAGAGAGGCACCACCTACTGGTCATGTAATTTAGTAGAGTCCAAAAGGTACACAAGTGGTCAACATTACACACAGGCAAATATCCAGCTGTAGGGTACATTCTGTATGGGTTAAAATTAAGTATTTTAGGCTTTGAAAAGGACTGCTTGAACACACTTGTGCCAGGAAACAGCTCTACTAAATTACATCTTTCTCACAGGGTAAAGATACAAAAAAAAATGGTATACATGATAAAGATAAAATTAGAAATTTCATGTGAACTTAATTATATATTTCCTCTATGGTTAAACACTTCTGTGAAACAGCACAAATAAAGAACTAGCACTTCTCCAATTTTTTATTGTCATAGTAGTTTGCTTTAATAACATGTGAAGGCGCTCAAGCACACTGCCAGAACGCCATATAAGAGAAACCAAAAGTGGGTAAAAGCAATGGGAGACATGTACAACTAGGGTTGCAAAAATTCATTAATTTTCACAAAATTCCCAGGTTTTCCAGAAATCCTGGCTGGAGGATTCTGGATTTCCTGCCTATTCCCCCCTGATTCGGAATTTTGGGAAGTTAGTGGATATTTTCAACCCTTTATACAACCAAGATAATAACATTTTGGTTTCAACTTGTTAAATTCTCAAACATCTTTTTTTTTGTAAATAATATATTTTTCTGTATTACAAGCAAATCCTGGTCCTTGTCTGGTTACAGATATAACTGCTGCCATTTTAAACGTTCAATGGAAGAAAAATAAAAATAAAAAACGAAGAGAAAACAATTGTGTTTTATGGTCATGAGTAGACCAGAGTAGGGGTGTGAGGGAATGGGTTTGGGGGCAGGGCCTAACCCCAAAATGGCATAGCTGAGCTCTCAATATGAGAAAGCTGACTCGTGTGTACTTGATCTCGTTTTTCATTTGCTTAAAAACAGCTTTCTTTATCAGATAAGTTTTTTAAGCTGATCATCGATAGGTCAAGGGGGGGAGAGAAGATAGTAGGGCCGCGAGCAGAGTTGCCGTCACCGCCGCCTGTGTTCCCATCGATGACCCCTGACCCCACTCTTCACCCCACCATGGTGCCGGACTATGACCGGGGACTCCCATGCAACCGCTTCAGTCCCTCTCAGCAACGAGCTTCAACACCTTACCAATGGCAATGGTCTTACCTGGGGACAGGACAGAGACATAGGTTAACAGCAAAGCCCCTGTCTACTCATGTCCAAATGGGCTAGTTTTAAATTAAAATCAAAACGTCATAAGTGGAGGCCCTCCACTCTCCGACCCCCTCCAACACTTTCTCCCTCTTTAGGACCCCAATGAATGACCCATCCCCTCTACCCCACTCCCCAACCAACAGTACTTTTCACCACGAATGCAACTCAACAGCGAACAGACTAATCTAGAGCTGGCCAATATGACCAAAATATTCTATCACTGTATTTAAATAAATAAATTACTTTTTAGTTTTGAAAATAGTAAAGTTGTACATTTGCTTTATGAGTAGTGAGTGATCCCAGGGTGCTTTATGAGTAGTGAGTGATCCCAGGGTGCTTTATGAGTAGTGAGTGATCCCAGGGTGCTTTATGAGTAGTGAGTGATCCCAGGGTGCTTTATGAGTAGTGAGTGATCCCAGGGTGCTTTATGAGTAGTGAGTGATCCCAGGGTGCTTTATGAGTAGTGAGTGATCCCAGGGTGCTTTATGAGTAGTGAGTGATCCCAGGGTGCTTTATGAGTAGTGAGTGATCCCAGGGTGCTTTATGAGTAGTGAGTGATCCCAGGGTGCTTTATGAGTAGTGAGTGATCCCAGGGTGCTTTATGAGTAGTGAGTGATCCCAGGGTGCTTTATGAGTAGTGAGTGATCCCAGGGTGCTTTATGAGTAGTGAGTGATCCTAGGGTGCTTTATGAGTAGTGAGTGATCCCAGGGTGCTTTATGAGTAGTGAGTGATCCTAGGGTGCTTTATGAGTAGTGAGTGATCCCAGGGTGCTTTATGAGTAGTGAGTGATCCTAGGGTGCTTTATGAGTAGTGAGTGATCCTAGGGTGCTTTATGAGTAGTGAGTGATCCCAGGGTGCTTTATGAGTAGTGAGTGATCCCAGGGTGCTTTATGAGTAGTGAGTGATCCTAGGGTGCTTTATGAGTAGTGAGTGATCCCAGGGTGCTTTATGAGTAGTGAGTGATCCCAGGGTGCTTTATGAGTAGTGAGTGATCCCAGGGTGCTTTATGAGTAGTGAGTGATCCCAGGGTGCTTTATGAGTAGTGAGTGATCCCAGGGTGCTTTATGAGTAGTGAGTGATCCCAGGGTGCTTTATGAGTAGTGAGTGATCCCAGGGTGCTTTATGAGTAGTGAGTGATCCCAGGGTGCTTTATGAGTAGTGAGTGATCCCAGGGTGCTTTATGAGTAGTGAGTGATCCTAGGGTGCTTTATGAGTAGTGAGTGATCCTAGGGTGCTTTATGAGTAGTGAGTGATCCTAGGGTGCTTTATGAGTAGTGAGTGATCCTAGGGTGCTTTATGAGTAGTGAGTGATCCCAGGGTGCTTTATGAGTAGTGAGTGATCCCAGGGTGCTTTATGAGTAGTGAGTGATCCTAGGGTGCTTTATGAGTAGTGAGTGATCCTAGGGTGCTTTATGAGTAGTGAGTGATCCCAGGGTGCTTTATGAGTAGTGAGTGATCCTAGGGTGCTTTATGAGTAGTGAGTGATCCTAGGGTAGCAACACATACATGCTAAGTGATTTACATGAGTCTCTCCAGTCGGATTGTTTTATACTGTTCAATTCAACCAAAACAATGTCAGCACTTATCATTTCTGCATCTCAACAATAATTTACAAACAAAGCATTTGTGTTTAGTGAGTCCTCCAGATCAGAGGCAGTAGGGATGACCAGGGATGTTCTCTTGACAAGTTTGTGAATTGGACCATTGTCCTCTCCTGCTAAGCATTCAAAATGTAACAAGTACTCTTAGGTGTCAGGGAAAATGTATGGCGTAAAAAGTCCTTAAAAGACCTTAAAAGTTGTCAAAAATAAAAAATAAAGTACAGATTACCAAAAAAAAACAGATTAAGTAGTACTTGAAAGTATTTTTACACCACTGCTCAATTGAGAATTTCCATACTGCCATGTAGGGCTGCACGATATGGGAAATTAATCAAGGACTTATTTTTAACCAAATGTTGCAATTGCGACTTGACCTGTGAATTAGAGTAAAACTGTTTGAATCATGGAAACATAATGACTATTCTAATTCTATAGTTAGAATATAATAGTGGGCACTTTGAATACAGTGTTTGAGATGACGACAAATTAAAATGCCAGGGAGGAGTTATTGTGACAGGGAAGGAACTAAAGTGTTGATACGTGTTTCCTAGGGAACCCTATAAGCTTTGGCTACATTGCATGTTCTCTCTTAACTACTTCATGTAGCTAACATATTCCTGCTTTGCATATTCCTCTTTGATTTAGAAGATACTGTTGCACAAACATGCTGATTTTGGTCTACACCAGCACTGGTATTATCAGGCTGTATTAGCTAGCTACGTTTGCTCTTACTCAGTACATTTATTAGCTAGCTATTGGCATTAGCGGCTAACAATTAGTGTCTCACAAGATTTAGGGTCAACTTGCTAAGAAAAGACAAACTAGCTGTTTGCTGATGTAAGAAACAAACGAATAGTGTCATTATAGAACGCTAGTGGATTTATATTAAGAATCAAAGTGAAAACAGCATCGTTGTCATCAACATTGTTGCATGTGTTGCATTGACCATGCAGACTCAACGCAAGTGTCTAGTGGTTGAGGAACATCAAATACGCTCCTTGAGTGACAGGGGGCGTGGCTAGGTCTGTGTGGAAAGTGGCAAGGAGAGAAAGAGCGGAGAGAGATGACAAGTAGTGAAGTAACTTATAAAAAAATACATTACAGGCCTCCCGGGTGTGCCATCAGAGTCCCTGGGTTCGCGCCCAGGCTCTGTCGTAACCGGCCGCGACCGGGAGGTCCGTGGGGCGACGCACAATTGGCCTAGCGTCGTCCGGGTTAGGGAGGGATTGGTCGGTAGGGATCTCATTGTCTCATCGCGCACCAGCGACTCCTGTGGCGGGCCGGGCGCAGTGCGCGCTAGCCAAGGTTGCCAGGTGCACGGTGTAGCCTCCGACACATTGGTGCGGCTGGCTTCCGGGTTGGATGCGCGCTGTGTTAAGAAGCTGGTTGGGTTGTGTATCGGAGGACGCATGACATTCAACCTTCTTCTCTCCCGAGCCCGTACGGGAGTTGTAGCAATGAGACAAGATAGTAGCTACTACAACAATTGGATACCACGAAATTGGGGAGAAAAATAAATTGTAAAAATAAAATTACATTACACATGACGTATCACATTTAACAAACCAAACATTCAAATACCGGTATAGAAGGTAAAGAAAAACCCAAACCGGTCGGTCCCTGCATCAACACCGGTATATCATAAAATACGGTATATCACCCAGCCCTACTTTCAATGATGACCTTTGTTTCAGTTTGGACTACATGGACATTTAGGGACTACTAACATTTTACATATATACTTTCATCATTCAACAGACGCTCTTATCCAGAGCAAATTACATAAGTAATCAGGGTTACTCAAATTGCCATTTTTCAAGTAGTCAGCTTGGGGATTCGACCGAGAGACCTTTCCTTTACGGGCTCAACGCTAGGCTACCTGCCGCCAACTAACAGCCCCAGTGATAGCAGACCCCGTACCTTCATCCCGTAGGGTGAACCGTCCCATCTGGGGGAAGTCTTTGAAGGTTTCAAGGCAGATGGTTCCGGCGGTGCGCAGACGGGCAATGCACACCTGGTCCTGTTTCACAAAGCGCGGTCGCGTCTTACTTTTCTCTCCCGACTTCTTGTCTACCAGACAGATTAAGGCCTAGATGTGGAGCGGAACCATCACAGTAACTATACTGGCAGGTCTTTACAACACTATTTGTCAGGTGCAGCTCAAAGGGAATACATTGCAGATTCAAAATGAAGATGGTTCCTTTTGAAGGTTATGGCATTATGACAGTATCTTTACCGTAATTTGCACTTCTTCGATGCAGGTGTGGATGTGGAGGACAGCATTGTAACCAGGGCAGATAATGGACTTGTGTTCAATGATGACAATCTGTGAGAACACACAACACAATACTGAGTAAAAACAAACACCAATAAATCCAATATGTTTACCATTAGGGCGACATTCAGACAGGACTACGGTCCAACTCCAACTGCCTTAGTATCTGTGGTGGCATGGTGACTGGCGTACCTGGGCGTCAAAGGTGCGTCCAGAGTGGCAGAGGTTCTCAGCGTTACAGAGGATGAAGCCTGGCAGGATCTCCTCCTCCTCTATGCCCTTCAGTCTCAGCTTCAGGTTCTCTCCAGGAGAAGCATCGTCTGTCTCCACATCATCACTCAGCAGGCTCAACACCTCCACTGTGTGCTACAGGGAGGGATGGAAGGAGGAAGGGACACGTAGCCATTAACACACGTTCATAATAAGAGATGGAGCGAACACCTTTATGAAAAAAAAAAACCAAGAGGGCGATACCGTGTGGCACAGACAAAAATACCTATGACTAAACAACTCTGGCTTAAGATACTTGCCACCCCATTACCTAGGATTAGCTATAGCTCTAATGCTCTGATGGGCGTTGGATGTTTCATGGCAGACTGCTGGAGAATGTCTTACCCTGTTTGGCATCATGACAAGCTGCTGTGCTTTACTGATGGACCCCGACTCCAGTTTCCCCAGGATGACAGTACCCATGTCCTATAGGGTGGGGAACAACAGTAGAACGAGGCCAGATTAAGTAACTCAAGTCAGAAAAGGGTATTCTACAGTTGTGTGAGATGGTTAAAAACTAGTGTGGTTTAATAGGCTTTTTATTACCAGGAAATAGGATGTTACATGTACAGTGTAGCTGCTGATGTGGACAGTACGAATGACATGGCTCACTACAGTTGTTGACCATTAAAATACTGTCATGTAAAGGACAACCGTTCCTAAATAAACATTTAAATATAATGGGTTGGTTGCCATATTAATGGCAGTAGAATAAAAAAGGTTTCATAATGTGGTCGTCTTCACCTTGTATTTGTCTACGATGGGTAATCTGACTGGTCCGTCGCTCGCTCTGTTTAAGTTTGGCAAACTGTCCAGATGTGGAATGAATGGTAATCCTCTGGAAGACAGAGAGGAGATAAACAGGTCAGGACAGTAGCGTCAGAAGAATACTCAATCCATTCACACTGGAACGTTATAGTACCTTTCGTGTGGCTTCGTTAACTTTTGGTGACAGGGGGGCAGTATTGAGGAGCTTGGATGAATAAGGTGCCCAGAGTAAACTGCCTGCTACTCTGTCCCAGATGCTAATATGTGCATATTATTAGTAGTATTGGATAGAAAACACTGAAGTTTCTAAAACTGTTTGAATGATGTCTGCGAGTATAACAGAACACATATGGCAGGCGAAACACAGAGAAAAATCCAACCAGGAAGTGGGAAATCTGAGGCTTGTAGTTTAACTCAGCCCCTATTGTAGATAGTGGGATATTGGTTATGGTGCACTTCCTAATGCTTCCAGTAGATGTCAACAGTCTTTAGAACTGTGTTTGAGGCTTCTACTGTGAAGTGGGGCCGAATGAGAGGGGAATGCACCAGGTGTCTGGCAGAGTGCCACAGGCTCGTGACGGACCGTCACGAGAGAGTTAGCTCTCGTTCCATTGCTTTTCTGCAGACATAGGAATTCTCCGGTTGGAAGATTATTGAAGATTTATGATAAAAACATCCTAAAGATTGATTCTATACTTAGTTTGACATGTTCCTTCGACCTGTAATATAATATATTTTACTTTTCATCCGACGTTCGGCTGGACCTGCATGCACTTGGATTTGTTTACCAAACGCGCTAACAAAATAAGCTATTTGGACAAATTATGAACTTTATCGAACAAATCAAACATTTGTGGAACTGGGATTCCTGGGAGTGCATTCTGATGAAGATCAAAGGTAAGTGAATATTTATAATGCTATTTCTGACTAATGTTGACTACCCAATATGGCAGATATCTTTTTGGCTGCTTTGTTGTCTGAACGCTGTACTCAGATTATTGCATGGTTTGCTTTTTCCGTAAAGTAAAGGAGCGTTTCTTACTGGATAAGAACAGATAGTACCTCTCCATTTTGGACTGTTTTCTTCCGTTTCGTACCTAATGAACACAGTCCATGAACAGCAGTGTAAAAGCTGGTGATACTCACGTATACCAAGTGCACGACTCAACAGGCTCCTTGAGGTTGGCTCCTGTGAGGCCAGAGCAGGGCATGAAGTGAATGTCTTTCTTCGGGTTGAAGCCAACCTTCTTCAAAAATGGCACTAGTTTTTCCTTGCATTCTTCGTACCTGAGGTTTCAGGTTAAACAAAAAAATAAATTGTCGCTTGAGCTGGATTTCAGATACATGAGAATAAATGTTAAACTCTCAAGTAAATCTTGTAATGATGTCAATGTATGCATGATTTCCGTTAAGGTTCTACAAAGACCCTATATCAACAAAGGGTTCCACCCTAGGCTTTGACCATCGCCAGATCATCTTTTCTTGTTGATGTAAACTGGAGGACGCACTCGTGACTACCAGTTTCCCGTAGCCTGGTGTGATTTCTGTGCTCTAAGTGGTAAATGCGCACCTCTCTAGGCTCCAGTTCACTGTGGGGTCATCCATTTTGTTGACGAGGATGATCAGATGCTTCACCCCTGCCGTTTTGGCCAACATGGCGTGCTCCCGTGTCTGTCCACCCTTCTCAAAGCCCGTCTCAAACTCTCCCTTCCTGGCTGAGATCACCTAGGCAGGAGAAATACACATTGAAAATCTTTCAAGGAACAATGACATTGCTGTGTAGATTTCAAAACAATGTATTTACAATCAAGTAAACAAACACACACACACACCTTGAAAAACAGAAGCATGACACCATGGACTCACCAGCACAGCCAGGTCAGCTTGCGACGCTCCTCCGATCATATTGGGCACAAAGCTTTTGTGGCCTGGCGCATCCAGGATGGTAAAGTGCTTTTTCTCAGTTTCAAAGTACGCTCTGCCCACCTCCACAGTCTTCCCCTTGTCTCGCTCCTCCTGGTTAGTGTCCAGAGCCCAGGAGAGGTACCTGGCAGACAGAGGAAGGGGTTAAACCCTTGTCATACTGACAGGCTTTAGTCATGCCATTTCATATACTTTTTGCAGTAGACCCTGGTAAAAAGCAGAGTGTAACTCACCAGGTTTCCCTGTTCTTCTCCTTGGCTTCTCTTTCATACTTCTCCAGAGTTCTCTTCTCTACCATGCCTGTTAAATACCTACCAGTGAGGAAGGGGATAACCAGAGGGAGTGATGAAGAGAGAGGGGGAAGGAGCAAAGAGTGGAAGGGTGGTGAGAAATGCAACAGGTGTTAAAAGCCCCATTGGACTGAATGAATCATAACCACAACAGAAAGAGATACTCACATGATTTGTCCTCCAATGGTAGACTTGCCAGCATCTAGGGAGAGATGAGGGACAACAGGGAGTGGTGAGAGCAGATAAAAATGGCCTGAGCTGTCTAGCCTTGTAACAGGGCTGATTAAATGAAAAATGAATACAAAACATTGCCTGGTTTCCCACTGTTTCCTATTAAGGCAATAGCATAGTTTCCCCTAGATTTGTTTCTTTGACAGACCCTCCAATCAGCAATCCAGGTGTGACAGTGACAACTATACACCATGGATGTTATATAGGGCTGCCAATAAACATGTTTTATTGGACCAAATGAAACCCCAAGAAATAACAGAGCAACACCGAGATGACCCACACACCTAAGTGATAGTACGTGAAACCACTGCAATAGCCATGAAAAAGAGGAAGAAAGAAGCAGATGTGCCCCCACTCACCAACATGACCGATGAACACCACGTTCACATGTTCCTTCTTGGGCGCGTCTGGTGGTAGGGCGACCACTTTAGGTATGATTGGCACGTCTTCCTCCTCCTCTAGGACTTCCTCCTCCAGAATCTCCTCAACAACTATTGGTCCCCCGTCGCCACCTGGCCCTCCTCCTGGTTCTTCCTCATTGGGCTCCACCCCTTTCAGGTCCCATGTCTCCTCTGTGGTCATTTCAGAGTCACCATTCTCCACCGGGGCTGACCAGGGTCAAACCGAACAGAGCATTGGTGGTGTGGAAAAAATAATCATGATATGAGTTTGAAAATAGATTCCTCTGGTCTCAGGTCTGATGTGAAAACAGCTACCACCGTAGCTAAGAATTTGGTAAAAAATAAGTTTCTCCACAAATGTTTTAGTTTAGATAAAATACATGTAATTAGTTTGCCATAACCTTTCATATTCAAAGGGGAAAATCTAACTAGGGCTACACTACAGGCTGGCAATGATGTAGAGTACTCATACAGTACAGTTTAGAGGTCGACCGATTAATTAAGGCTGATTTCAAGTTTTCATAACAATCAGAAATCTGTATTTTTGGGCGCATTTTTTTTTTTTTACACCTATATTTAACTAGGCAAGTCAGTTAAGAACACATTCTTATTTTCAATGACGGCCTAGGAACGAGGCAGAACGACAGATTAACTTGTCAGCTCGGGGATCCATTCTCGCAACCTTACAGTTAACTAGTCCAACACGAACCACCTGCCTCACGAGGAGCCTGCCTGTTATGCGAATGCAGTAAGCCATGGTAAGTTCCTACCTAGCATTAAACTTATCTTATAAAAAAACCATCAATGGCTGTCGTTGCTCCAATGTGTACTTAACCATAAACATCAATGCCTTTCTTAAAATCAATACACAAGTATATATTTTTTAAACCTGCATATTTAGCTAAAAGAAATCCAGGTTAGCAGGCAATATTATAAAGGTGAAATTGTGTCAGGGTATATGCAACAGTTTGGGCCGCCTGGCACTTTGCGAACTAATTTGCCAGAATTGTACGTAATTATGACATTACATTGAAGGTTGTGCAATCTAGCAGGAATATTTAGACTCATGGATGCCACCCGTTAGATACAATACGGAACGGAATAAACGTTTTGTTTTCGAGGTGAGTTTCCGGATTTGACCTAAGGCTCGTATTTCTGTGTGTTTATTATAGTTAAGTCTATGATTTGATATTTGATAGAGCAGTCTGACTGGGGGTTGGTAGGCTCGTAATAGTCAAAGGTATGGTTTAGGTACATGGTTTAGAGAGAAATAGCCGACAAGTTATAATTCCTGTAATAACTTGCGGCTGAACATGAAAGGGGTTCCTTCGTTATTTCACCATTCATGTCTTGATCTACTTAAAATAAGGTCTGTGTTTCGTGCTTAAACCGCCTCAGCGTTTTGATCCCCGTGTAAATCTCACCAGGATAAGGTAACGTTTGTCAAAATATTTTCATAAATCCACTCTACAAAAAAGATCTTCACTTATATTTAGCCAATATTGATCAGAGTTACATTGTCCTATGGATATCTACACAGTTATAAAATTGGCAAGGTGGTGTAAGCCTACACGAAACAGACCTTATTTTAAGTGAATCCAAAAATATCCTATGGAATAAATGAAGGAACCTCTTTTCAGATTTTACTAGAAGGTGTCATGGGAATTATGACTCGCACTTTGGTCGTCAATTCTTACCATGTCCATTATTAAAATAGGATTTCCTGCATATAGAAATTAGTTTGTTTTCAACATTCATCACAGGTAACTTAAACTCTATTTGTATTCAAACAGTTGAGAGTATTTGTCTTCTAAGCAGACTCTTCAGTGTCATTGTCACTTCAGAGCTGTGTGTGTTTTACAGATGGCAGAGAAAAGCAGAGCACCAGTGTGGGACCATTACATGGAATTGGCACCAGGGAAAGCAAGGTGTCTCATTTGTGATAAAGATGTAAGCATGGGGTCAGCAACAGCCAAACCAAAAAAATACCACCAACCTGTGGAATCACCTTAAGAACACCCATCCAAAAGCCCATATGTATTATATTAAGTTAAAATAAAAGTGTTCATTCAGTATTGTTGCAATTGTCATTATTACAAAAATGTGTATACACACACACATTTTAAAAATTGTCCAATTAATCTGTATCGTCTTTTTTTTGTCCTCGGTAATCAGTATTGAAAAATCATAATCGGTCAACCTCTAGTACAGTTAGAGCATATTAATTAGCCATGAAGGTATTGTTCTACGAAGCTTGTTAATGGTTAACTACAGCTAAACTTCTGGCATCAGTTTTGACAAGATTTTACAGCTAAAACTACAAAATGCCAAATAAGGTCAGAGTTCATTCCAATAACATTGATACAATTTTCCTTCTTTGATTTCTAGAAAAAGCCATTTAACATCTGAAATAGTGTAATCATTCAGCACCCTACGGGCTTTAAAGACCGTAGTAGTGATGACAGACCATGCTGACACTTGGAGAGCATGGCTCATCATTCCAACTATGAGACAGTGGAATCCGTAGTATTTAATCCTGGTCCCGAGGACCCAAAGGGTTGCACATTTAGTTAACTTGGTACTACACACCTGATTCCACTTAATCAAAGGTTAAATTAGTTGATTAGTGGAATCAGGTGTGTAATGCTAGGGGAAAAACTAAAATGTCTACCCCTTTGGGTCCCCAGGACCAGGAAACACTTGCAGTAGAATATGGGTTAGAGGTCAGTGAGTGCTCCAAGGCAGCCTGGCCCTGGACATGTTTGGCAAGCCTTTCTTCCATCCTGCACATTCACAACTTTTAGCCTAATGTAAATGTAAGACCTCAACAGTAAGGAAGGCTGAAGTCATTTTGCCAGTCACAGGAAAAGTCAGACTAATTGAATGGAGTGGCTGGGGATCATTCTGGACCCCTCTTCCCAACAGCGAAAGGTCTCTGCTCTACTCAGACGAATGGTGCTCATTCAATAAAGTTAGATCAAAGCGATTTCAATGTCTGCTAGATCACATAATGATAGTCTTCTACATAATATAATAACTAGAATAATGTTACTCTTGTCCAAAACTCAAAATAAGTGCTTTGATTTAAACTAAACACACAGGTAGGCTATGCTACAGCTTCTTAACACCATCTGCCCCAAACTTCACTCACTGGCTCGGTTACCATCCACGTGGACACAGGTTCACTCTAACATTCTCAAATCTGTATAAAAACCAACATGCACATTTCCCCACCAGAGATACGTTTCCATCAAATGTACCTCTTGCTATAAGGCTGTGCGTGATGACCGTGCACATAAAAATACCCTTTGCGGTACAAGTTAAATGGGTTTCCTTCACATTTTCAACTGATGGGTTTCTCACACAAAAACCTGCGTTATGGAATTGGCACGAGCGCCCTAGCCAACAGCGCTAGCTGCATGCTTTTGGCTAAAGAGCACATATAGCCTACCTGATATTATTATTTAGACAAAAAAGCGAGATCATTTTAAATTTGTTAAAACGGCAACCAAGCATCGATCATCATGTCACCAGAATATTTAATATTTATAGGAAAGGAGCATCAAGCTCATCACCTTCTACTTTCACCACCCTGTGAAGTTAAGAACTTATTTAATCTGTAGTCTAATAGGCCGAAACCGCATGCTTTCCCAACGAGTCGTAGTGGGAGGACCAAACATGTCATCAACTGACTCCAACTTTACGATGGTTATTATATCAATATTTGCACACACGACATTTCATATAATTCAGTTAAACCAACAAAAAGATCCCACATTGTCTAGCGTAGTTAGTCTGTCGATATTTTGAAAGTTCCCTACATTTTTTACTCCCATCAGGCCTGTCACTACATTTAACCGACGTACTTACTCACATTAATAATAAAAAATGGATGGAAACCTGGTTACTGTTCATCATTTTAGACAACTGCAGGCTACTTCCAAACTGTAGAACTCGAGATCTAAATGAAAATCCCCATGAAACTGATTGTGATCAAATGGTTGGTATGCAGATGTTTCATCAGTAAAACTTTAATTATACTTCACCATAAGGTTAAGTGCACGCTTTTGGGTAAAGTGGAAAATGAAATAGGCAGAGGCTACAAATACAGAGTTTCCACCCCGCCCCTAACTTCTCAAAACGAATGAGCCGAATCATGTTCTGCGCATTTTATTTCACACACACACGCACATTCAAGTCTCTCTTTACTCAATTCAAGGGGCTTTATTGGCATGGGAAACATATGTTAACATTGCCAAAGCAAGTGAAGTAGATAATATACAAAAGTGAAATAAACTATGCTTTACTCACACTTTACTGAACCCTCAACCAATTTGATTGACATGTAGCTCGTCTCTCTGCCTCAGTTCTGGAAAGCTGATTGAAACGAACATTCCAAAAATATATATGAAAGCTCTGTCTGTTGTAACATATTGCTGTAGCACAAGACGTTGTCTGCACTTTGCATTGGCGCAAAACGTTCAGAGTTTTGTGATGAAATCTTTCGATATATGCCGACATAATTACCGATAAAGAACTCTGCCTCCCAATAGCCAACGTTTGCATATTAAAATCGCTGTTGCCAAGGGCTGCAACGGTTCACCAAACCCAGTTAGGTGGGTGTTGCAGTTTTGGGGTCACGGTTCGGTAAAGCGGAAAATGAAATGCCAACAGTTACCAATTCCATATATATATGATCATGAGTCATAATACCTGATGAGAGAACAATCAGGAATACCAACACTTTGTATTTTCTTAAATGAAAAACACACGACTACCCAATCATCACTAAAATAAAAGTGCAAATGTGTGTAAAATCAATATGTAAACATGACTCAGACATTGTGTAGGCCTATGCTGTTTTCTTACAAAGACAAATGCGCATGTGTGACTCGAGTCTGTAGTAGAGGTCGACCGATTATGATTTTTCAACGCTGATACCGATTTTTGGAGGACCAAAAAAGCAGATACCGATCAATTATTATTATTTATTTATAATAATGACCATCACAACAATACTGAATGAACACTTATTTTAACTTCATATAATACATCAATAAAATCAATTTAGCCTCAAATAAATAATGAAACATGTTCAATTTGGTTTAAATAATGCAAAAACAAAGTGTTGGAGAACAAAGTAAAAGTGCAATATGTGCCATGTTAGAAAGCTAACATTTAAGTTCATTGCTCAGAACATGAAAACATATGAAAGCTGGTGGTTCCTTTTAACATGAGTCTTCAATATTCCCAGGTAATAAGTTTTAGGTTGTAGTTATTATAGGAATTATAGGACTATTTCCCTCTATACCATTTGTATTTCATGAACCTTTGACTATTGGATGTTCTTATAGGCACTTTAGAATTGCCAGTGTAACAGTATAGCTTCCGTCCCTCTCCTTGCTACTACCTGGGCTCGAACCAGGAACACAACGACAACAGCCACCCTCGAAGCAGCGTTACCCATGCAGAGCGAGTGACGTTTGAAACACTATTAGCGCACACCCCGCTAACTAGCTAGCCATTTCACTTTGGTTACACCAGCCTCATCTTGGGGAGTTGATAGGCTTGAAGTCATAAACAGCGCAATGCTTGACGCACAACGAAGAGCTGCTGGCAAAACTCACGAAAGTGCTGTTTGAATGAATGGTTACAAGCCTGCTGCTGCCTACCACCGCTCAGTCAGATACTTGTATGCTCAGTCAGATTATATGCAACGCAGGACACACTAGATAAGCTAGTAATATCATCGACCATGTGTAGTTAACTAGTGATTATGATTGATTGATTGTTTTTTATAAGATAAGTTTAATGCTAGCTAGCAACTTACCTTGGCTTACTGCATTCGCGTAACAGACAGTCTCCTCGTGGAGTGCAACGAGAGGCAGGTGGTTATAGAGTTGGACTAATTAACTAAGGTTGCAAGATTGGATCCCCCGAGCTGACAATGAAAATCTGTCGTTCTGCCCCTGAACGAGGCAGTTAACCCACCGTTCCTAGGCCGTCATTGAAAATAAGAATGTGTTCTTAACTGACTTGCCTAGTTAAATAAAGGTGTAGAAAAAAAGACAAAAAACGGCCAAATCGGTGTCCAACAATGAATGTGCACAAAAATGTGTTCTAGAAGCTGTACTAGATACATGTCAGAACTGTGTGACTACTAATTGAGAAGACCGAGGCCCACAAGCATCAATTAGTGATTCATACCAGTGACCGTTGCTTGGTGGACATTGAACAGTGGGTTGACAGGATTTACGGAGGTCTTTGTTAGAGGCCAGACCCATAGATTGTGAGGCTAGCTAAGCTATTCATGGATAATGCTGAACAGAGCAAAATGACCACAGGTTTAAAACACACACGTATACATACCTGCAGTTTCTGCGACCTCCATGGTGGCAACAACTGGTTCAACGTCAGCTAAAAAAAGAAAGAGGTAGAGCGTATTCACATTAATACTTCTTTCATCAGACATTTTTCATCAAATAAAATGTAAGGTGGGATTGGTGTGAAATCTACCAACCAGCGCTCTTCAGTTCTTATGAGGCCAACAAACTGCAACACCAGTTCCCCCAGTAAACTGGTTTGCGATATGTACTATAGACAGGTTGGTTGTTTTGCAACAACCAAAGCCTGCGCAACTATGGGGCAAAACATACGGGTTGGCTTAGATTGTTGACAAAATGTAAACTATATTTCTTCAATGTTCTTCAATCAGCACTTGTGATCTCACATACATTGTTACAGTTCTTGGTTAGCTAGCAAATTTCAGTTAACATGGAATCAGTTAAAACACCTTAACACAAGACATGGTCTCAAGAACAAGCTGAAACTGGCTGACAGTAGTCACGATTCCCCACATGGCAGTTTCTTGTCATTGTTGGTAGCCATCTGGCCATCCAGAATCACAACATCTGACTTCTGCGCCATTGAAGCGTCAACCACTTGTGACATTGTCAGCTAACCCATCTATATGCAACAACACTCCACCGGAAGAGGTTAACCCACCAACAGCTTGATGTTTACTATACTTTTACTGGACTGCCATTTTCCTAAAGAGCGGTTGAATATCTTTAGTATAAACACACATTGGTGATGTCCATCAACAGCAGAAAGCCTGTACAGGCGTTTTCAGCAGGTTAACAGGTAAGCTGAGGTGAAAGGATAAGAAAACAGCCGCAGGTCAAAAATCAGACTGGGAAAATAGCTAGATTTGAATCCCCTCATGACTTACAAGTTAGTATTGCCTAATTGATCATGCATAACCACCACGACCTAAGAGCTTTTCTAGAAAGGATGGTAATTTATGTTTCAAGACAAAGCACCTTACATGTTCCTCTCCATATTCGATTTGGCAGACCAAATTTGACTGACCAAAACATGCCACAGCTCATTTTCATTACATCAAAACGTAAAAGAGTAACATCTATGAATGGCTCTGACTAGTTATTTCTGTTTTATTGGTCTGCTCAAATGGGACACTTTGTTCACAAGTTTGTCTTCCACTTATGTATGTAAAGAAAGATCGTCCACGTCACACCAATAATGTCAACACTAGTTACCAGTTCCTAAAGTTGTCATGTCTTGCAATTTATAAGGGGCAAGGTTGTACCCGTTCAAATATTTACTAGTTGTCTATCTACAGTATCTAGTTGGGTACATATCTTGAAATCCTTACTTACATTGTGGGAAGGGTATAGACCAAAAAAAGCACAATTGGCCAAGAAAGTCTTAGCTAGACATTTCTGACTACATAGCCCACGTAGACAGTAAAAACAAATGTGGGACCGTTTGTCTTACCAACGTTAGGTACACATTGTCACACGACTGACATAGGATAGACCAACTAACGTTAACTTAGTTATGGCAGTAACTAACATTTGTTAAAATTATAACGTTTGCTACTTTACCTAGTTAACTAAAACCTCGAATGTCCAAAACCTCACATAGTTAATATTAGCTAACGTATGTAACTATAGACACTGTCGGCGACAGTTGGCTAAAAGCAAGCTAACCGGCAACTAGCTAGTAAGTAGTGGCTAGAAACATAACGTTACTATAGTTAGCTACAAACTAACAAGACATTAACAATCCATCTACCGAATACAGCTAACGTTACAGTAACTTAGCTAACTAACAAACTAACGTTCGGTTGCTAACTAACTAGCCTAGCTAAATACCGTTAATTTGGTAACTCATGCTTGCCGTTAACGTTAACTAGCCACTGTCTCTAAAGTGTAGACGCATGTGTGTTGTGGAGCTTGTTAGTTAGCTAACTAAGTTAGCAAGTTAACAAGCTAGCTAACCATCTAGCCAAACGCAAACGTGAGTGACCACGAACTTACCACCGGAATCAGGATCTTCCGAGGGGCCTTTCTGAAAGAAGGACGGGACAAATTCGACGGCATTTATGTTGGGGACAAACGGCTTGGCATTCACGTTGAGGGCGGCGAATTCGGAATCGAGTTTCCCGTCGACCGGGGCCTCAACATCATCCTCTTGTTCCCAGGAATCAGGGGCAGCGTCTCTCGGGTCCATCGTGGGTCTTTGCTAGATGTTCACTACTGTGGATAAATACTTGCGTTACGCAGTTGCTGAACTGGCTAGTGTCCACCCCTATTATTAACCCGTTGTTGAGGTCACCCTATAAAATTGATCAAACTTCCCCTCTCTAATGTCTAATATGTGTTCGATTTACTTGCAATAAAATAGCCGGTTTCTCTCGGTAAAGGGACACGCGAAAGCAAGATTCGACTCAGCACTCCCAGCAAGTCCTCGTGTGCTGCTGACTCTCCCCAACCGATGGGAGCGACACCCAGTTGCATACTGGGAGATGCTGTGCATTGCAGGTGTCGCCGTTATTCGGAAGAACGTAATGGAGGAAGCGAGAAAACTACATTTCCATACACACGGAAAGCACACTTTTTATGTCAACGTTGCTGACCCATCTTGCAGGTTGAACATTTTTTAGTTCCGATTCGGCAAACGTTGCAGGAGACGCTCAAAGGCCAGTCTGAACACTGAAAATAATTATTTACAGAACACACGTATCCCGTTTAAACTTAAATTTCATTACCTCAAATTGACATCTCGCACAAAAATCTAGGAAGTGCATCTGCAACAAACGATCATTGGATATTTTTGTATAGGCCTATCTGTGAGTTTCTGAGTTCTTTCCACAGTGTAGGCCTTCTCTATTGACCGACAGTGGGTATCTAATGGCATTGCAGTCCTATTCACATAGGTAACATAAGCAAGTTTAGTTCATTTTCATTCCCATCGAAATAAACGTGAACCATACTGAAAAAAAAGAAACGCAACAATTTCAATGTGTTTACGGAGTTACTGTTCATAGAAGGAAAGTAGTCAATTGAAATACATTCATAAGGCCCCAATCTATGGATTTAACGTGACCAGGGAGCCAGGCCCAGCCAACCAGAATGAGTTTTTCCCAACAAAAGGACTTTATTATAGACAGAAATACTCCTACTTCTTGATATGCCACACCTGTCAAGTGACTGGATTAGCTTGGCAAATGAGAAATGCCCACTAACAGGGATGTAAATAAATGTTGTGCACAACATTTGAGAGTTAAGCTTTTTGTGTGTATGGATAATTCATGGGATCTTTTGTTTCAGCTCATGAAACCAACATTTTACATGTTGCGTTTATAATTTTGTTCTGTAAAGACACTGCTGAGGTTCAGCTGAGGCCTTGGTGCAAAGTAATAGTTTTGCCACTAGAGAGAGACAATGTCTAGCACAATGTCCAGCAGCACAAAACGGTGCATCAACGAAGGCAGGGCGAAACAACATTGAGGAAAAAGTTTGAGCATTGCAGTGTGTATTTGGGTTCTTTAATTCCCCATACTGATTCCATAGGATATTTCTGACAAGGAGAAACACATCAACCTGACATTGGTACTAAATCAGGATTTCAATGATGTTGACTGTGGAATTACTAATAAATTGGGAACTAACAATTTGATTAACATCTTCAACTTGTAAATTAAAGAGTCCCTGCAAATGATTGATGACACAAAACTGTTTTAGATCATGTTTTAATAAAGCTGATTGGATTCTTCAATTACATCCCTCTTTCCATCCCATGAAATTACATTTGACTAGTGTTTTTTCAGACATCTTTGAGAAACAGGCATTGCACTTCATTCAATGAGACTAGCGCAGTACTTCAACCACCTATGTCCTTAAAACATTAATCTATTAAATATTTTCACTTCAGAAAACTAAATTAATGGTGTATCAAAAATAACGCTCCTGGTTCAACAAATATCAGTTATTTTTCTCCTTTGCTATGAGTAGATTGCACCAGAATTGCTGATTATGAGCGGAATAAAAAAGTAACATGTACAGACATGTTTAATGAACACGAAAACAATGTCCTCAAAGTAAGGTGATAAAGACATAATAACAAAGCCTTATGACATTAAACAGATATACAACAAATGGAAATTATATCAGAGTACAGTGAACCAAGCTCATCTTTATAGTATCAATTCAGAAGACAACAATTATGGTTGTATTTTCAAGTTAAGTGCACACCCTAAGTTAAGAAAAACTTAAAAGTAGAAGCTCATTCCATTCTGTCTGCTTTGGATAGAAAAATGTCTAACGGCACAGTGTTGTACAGTGGATACAAAAGCAGTTTTATAAGCAAATGATTCATCACATTTGAAAGTCATTGCAACGTCCGTAGTCTACTGACACCCTAGGTCATTAAAGTTCTCCCAATTTTTATGACTCCATAGCAGAAATATGATTGGACAACGAGAATGTAACACCTCTCATTTCAATAATTACAACTGTGTACAAAACATGTCGTAAACCCCCTTAGAGCTGTAGGTCGAGAATAGTTCAATTCTCTAGATAACTTCTGTTTTGAAGACAATGGTATAGAAGGAACATAAAACTGGATCCTTGACAAAAGGCTTAGAGAAAAGGTACGTGAAATCAGAGATTGTAATGGAAGCAGGATGGAAATATTGTTGTCATTTCAAGTCAGGAATCATAATTCTTCATCAAAGTAGTTATTGCAACAAATTATAGACTTATTGAGAATTAAAAAATAAATGAATTGAAAAAGTTGATTAACACATACTGTGCAACATTAAATAAGGTAGTGCAGTAATAAATGGACAGAACAAATTGAATATATATATATATATTTTTTTTTTAAACAGCCCTGCGTTGAAACCAAATCCTTTAACCTGCAAATATGCTATCATCAGTCGAGGCATTATAATAGCTACTAGGCTACAGTATGTATTTCTCACAGGAAACATCAACATAACTTACAGCCACTATATTTTTTGGCAAAGAAAAAAAAACTATTTCCTCAGAATGCATGTAAAGCAAGACTTTGCTTGTGAATGTAAGGAAATGTTAGCCCCATTGGTCATTTTATTAAAAACATACATTTATATTGTTTAAAAAAACACCAATCAGACCCAAGTATGTGAAAAAATTAACAGGATGGTGTTTGACAAATCGTGGAGGGTCTATTGGGGTAGAGCACATATACTGTGGGTGTGTTTAAAGATCAGAAGCAGGTGGGTGTGTGTATTCTCTCGTTCAATTCATATCACAGTATGCTTTCATTTTCCTACTATATTTCCCTCTATATAGATCTGGTTTTACTGATCATGATGGTGATTGAGTGGATAGAAATAGGTGCGCATACATTACATAGAAAATAAAATTGTTTTATTTCCAGTGTTAGTCACACGTTACTTGGCTTGCATATAAGCTGTTTTACCTCCGGGCCATGACGAGACCGACTGAAGTAGTGGAGGCCATGAACCAGGAAGTCCTCAGACGACCCTTCACCTTTGACTCCCTGCCTCAGGTGTAGTTCCTGCTTGACCAGAGTTCTTAGGTCCTACTCCTACATAGTTATTTATTAACCCACAATGATCGAGTCCTCAGACAGTCAGACACAACCCTAGAGACTAAGGCTGGATTTCATTCTGAAAACCTGGTTCCTTCCCTTTGTCCTTGACCTCTTCCAGTCATCAAGGGACTGGAAAGAAAAAATAAAAGTAGAGATACAATGACAAAAGCAATCCCTACCCTTCTGGTAGGCTAAGTGAAGCCTTTGCTGTCTAATTATCTCTCATCACAGTTTCCAGTCCCTTTAGATCTATAAGGAGACAGTTGTCAAGAAAAGAGGCAAGGGAGAATTATTTGAGAATGGAATGAATCCCTGCTCTGCAACACCTGCTGGACTGGCCTGGAACCTTTCAGAGCTGGTTTCAAATAACCCTGCTCTGAGGGCTGTCCTATCTGCCCGTCTCCTCCACTGGTGCGTCCTGGCCATCAGGCTGTCTCTCCTTCTCTTGTGTACCAACCTCACCTTTCTCCTGCGTGGGCTCGGGTTCAGCCGGCACCTGGGGGATCTCTGGGCTCTCAGGGACCACGGAAACCGCCTCGTCTGGGACAGGGGACGGTGTGGTGGGTTGTGGGAACCTCTCCCTGGAGAAATCCTCAGCCTGGCCCACGGAGCTGGTCTCACTGTGGGAGTCAGAGCCACCCGCACCCTCGCGCCGGAACAGCCTCTGTCCTGCAAGTGGAGGAGGAAAAGGAGGAGGAATCAGAGAATAGTAGTCTTAGATTTCCAGTATTTTTAATAAATAAAATATGTCCCTTGATTTTAAAAGAGAATGACTGTGAAAGAACAAGAATATCCCATCTATAGATTCTGTGAGACCATACCTGGCAGTCTCTTGGCAGAGGAGGTAGGGGTTTCTGGCGACACCAGCCCACCTGTCTGGGCCTTCATGGAGTAGGTGGGCTCTGTGGAGTCCAGGGAACCTATGGGAAACAGTCACTTAATATACCATCGGAATGCAGATGTACAGGAGCAACCTATGAGCAGGCACACACACACACAGTTGTGTACCTGCAGCCAGGTTAAAGGTTCTGCCCTTCACAGTGCTCTGGAACGGAGAGAACCAGTTCAACACGGAGCCGACCAGAGGAATCTGTCTCAACACACCCTGAGAGAGAGGGAGATGATGGTGCAAAAAAATGTATACAAATCAGTCCATAAAATGTGCACGTATACAAAGCATTGATTAATATCATACATATACAAAAACGCACACACACACACCTCCTCCATGAGTTTGTCCTGGTTGTCTTTCTGGAGCTGGAGCTCTGCCTCCTGGATGCCTTTCCTCACCACCTCTGTCATGTTCTCTAATAGCTAGTGGCAAGATGGGACAGAAGAAAATAGTCATTTACAACTCAATCAATGCAATAGGATTGTAGTATTGCATAGATTATTACATTTTATCATCAAAAATCTATATAATCTGGAAGTACCAGCCATGTTGGAGGAAGTGACAGACTGTAGGTAAACAGAGTAGAAGGAGATAGCTTTACCCTGCCGTTCTCCTCTATGTCCCTCCCCAGGGCGGCTATCGTATCCACTAGCTCTGCCACGTCTAGGTCCTCCGTTGCCATGCCAATAAATATGCAGTCCTTCTCGGGTCCGAACTCCAGGCCTGAGGATGGAGGGAGAGAAGTTAAGAGGTAAAGCAGGCAGAAGCAGAACCAGGTCTGAATCATTCCTTTAATTGAGGGAAGAATGAAACCTTGAGTGTCAGATGTGATAAAAGGAGCTCTGTGCTGTGGACAGGCACAGTACTGACCGGTGGAGAAGATGAGGTCTGCATCCAGATCCCCTAGTTTCACCAGCAGCTCACTGTTGATTTTCTCCACCTCCAGCTTTCTTTTACTGTCGGTCAGCTCCTCAACCCTCGGCTCATACCTGAGTGGATACAAGTCACATTGCTTTACACAAAACATTTTGGTTGCAGTTGCACATAATTTTACTGTACAGAAATGACCAGGTATTTACTATGAAATGGCATGGTAAAATGGTAATGAAACAGCTACTAATGACACAAATACTGAATGAATAACAGTATATTCCTACCTGACGGCTCCCAGGCCAGGCCAGCTGAGGTCCTCTATGTAACTGAGGGCAGAGTGGCGGTACACCTCCTCTCTGAAGTCCAGTCTGAGACGCAGCGTACAGTTCAGCACAGGAATCAGCTCAATCAACCGCTCCACCAGCAGATCCACGTCACACCTCTGGGTCCCCAGGGCTGGGAGGGAACAGGTCAGAGGGCAGAGTTCAGAGGTCAACAGCTAAAGGGTCAACAAAAGGAGAGTTGTGCCTGACTGACAATGATCAGGTGTTCTTCATTAACTGTACAGGTGAGTGTGTGTAATACAAATGATGGTATGTCTAACATGTGAATGTTTATTTTACAGGTGAGTGTGTGCCTTTCTTTATGATGCGTGTGTGTCCTACAGGTGAGTGTGTGTGTGTGTGTTACCTGCGGCGGTCATAAGAGGGGTGAAGCGGACACAGGTGCCCTCGTCCTCCAACTCCACTATGTCTACCCCGCTGGCGGGCACCAGCTGTGCCAACTGCTCACACAGCTACAGGCAGACACAATCAATCAACCAACCAACCAACATGGTCTCACCCATTACACGTGTATACAAATGCTCACCCATCTGTTGAGGGAATCTAGCACTTCTCTCTCTCCAGCAAAGTAGCCCTCCACAGAACCACCACTGGATTCTGAGTAGAGGGAAGAGGGCATAGCATTATGACCCATTACATATAACATGCCAAATTCAAACCCATGGTACATTTACATGATACTCATTTGAATGCATTATTACATAATTTGAATGCACACATTGCATCTAAAGTAAGTTGGATGCAGCTGAATAAGAGTTCTTGGTTGGTTGAGGAAAATGTGTTGGAACAGGAAGAGTAGTGTTAACCACTCACCTGCACTGGTCTCCTGGGAGAACCTGAACACTACTACTGGAGAGTTGAGCTCATCCTCCACCTGCAGCACAGGAAAGGTGAGAGACACACAGGTGAGGTTCCACACATCCAGGATCATAACCTTCGACCTTTAAAAAACTCTGTTGTCATTAACATGCAAACAGGTGTACTGTGTAAGAATGGGCCGGAGAAGCTGTGTGATGTGATGCTATGGAGATGCCTGGGTTTGTGACACACATCCTCTGTTTGAGCAGTCAAAGTGGTCTGCATGGAGATTGTTAAATCATGCAGCTTTAAAAAATAAATAATAATAATAATTTTAAAGTAAAATGTTTGGGCATAAATGTCAATGCCTATGACTTCCATTCACAATGGACATGTCTGTGTTTTCCATGGACTTTATATACATGACTAACTCTTACAACCTACGACAAATCCACAACTGACCATTATAATGTATGTACTGTGTATACTTTGTACATAAAATCATTGAGTCGGGTAAATGTTAGTTTTGGAGAAAATCTCAGCACAGAAAATACTACTTTCCTTCTGGTAATTTCTCCCCACCGCTATCAATTCAAAGTAAGGGTATGTACTACCCAGTACCCATAGCAGGATTGACAGGTTGAAGTGACATGTTGGATTGTTACTGTTGTACCCTAACAGGGTAGTTATGTAAACACAGTGAGGTCCATCTTTGATGATGCCTGGGCCAAAGTTCAACTTTAGAGTCATCAGGGTTCTGTGAAGACGTGGTGGTGAGGGGACAGGACATTCTCTGCTGTGCCTAAAACTTGCCTGTAGTGATAATTGGACTGGAACCAGGAAGTGGACTGATTGCAGTTTTAGCAAATTAATGCCCTCGATTTGAGCGGTGTCTCAAATACAGTGCCTTTCAGGGCATTCAGGTGGACAAACATGGTCAGGTACGGAGTGAAACAGAGAAAGAAAGGGGGGAGCAAGCAGGGGAAAGAGGGTTGGTCCCACCTACAATAGACAGAATGAGAGAGCCCAGCAAGTCCCGTAGAGAGCCCCCTGAGATCGGCGGGATCCGAGAGAGAGACACCACACCCTGTAACCAAGGCAACCCAACAGCTCACTATCCACAGTATACACACACTTCCTACACACGACACTCACTACAACAAACGGTACTCAAAGCCACCATCAACACAGTAACCAGACCCACACACTCTGCTTGTTCACCAGATCAACTTCAGCAGTTACTGCACCGTTCCAATGATCTCAAAATCTACATGTGCCAATCATATTCACACTCTGTTTCAGATTATACAAGGTCACTATCTGCTCAGAGCTGATGCCTGTGAACAAGGTCTTTGTTTAGCGACAGTATGACGGAGGTCTCTGTTAGCGAGGCTCAGTGCTGTTTCTTTACCATAGTCAAAGCATCGACGAAAGAGATCTCAGAGTCAAGCTCATCCTGATGATGACAAAACAGACGTCAGATGCTCGCATCTTTATAGCTGTGTGTTGTGTGTTGTGTGTTGTGTGTTCGAGTTGAGTGTGATCTTATGAAAGTTTTCTTAAGTTATCGTATCTTAAAACTCAACAAGCAAAAGTTCATATATTGGGGGTCTTCATCATATGACCCCCCCTACGTATAATGGCTTTATAGTGCCTTCGTTAACACCCATTGTGCGTTATTAAATACAATAAACAGCTTATGACTGCTTAGAACAGCCTCAATGCATAAATGCTTTCCACACACATTAATAGTAGTAGATAGTTAAACAGCAAGTTGTGGACCTACTGAAGTCTTTATGGAAGCCAGAGTCTTCAGTTTCTCCAGAAGCTGTTGGCTCTACAGACAAAAAGAGATACAACACAGGTCAGTTTGTTAGCAGTAAGGTGATAGAAATGAATACAGATCGCTAACCTACATGGTAATTACTAACCCAAGGTACTTACGAGCTCTACAGCGTGTCTAATCTTCTCCACTATCCCATCATGGCCCAGGTACTGCAGGGAGAGCCAGAGAGGCAGGGCACGCAGCTTCTCTACTGGCTGACTGGAGGTCAACCCGGCTGCCAGAGACTAAGACAGGAGAGAGAGAACTCAAATGGATAGGTGAAACCAAAGATTACACCACATAGTTTACACCAATCAAATCATTTCAGATCTCTAGTAACTTCAAGGGAGGCAGGAAGGAAGGATGCAAGTTTAAAGGCCCTACAGCTACAGACAGGGAGAGAGTTAAGAGGGGATACCAAAGAAGAGAACAGAAAGGAGAAAGCATACCAGGGCTGGGTCCTCGTGTCTGTAGAGGGTGACAGCTGGGACAGCAGGCAGGCCCAGCCACGGACCCAGGGTCAGGGTCATACTGTCACTCCTGGTGGCCGCCTGGGGACAGGGGAGGGGGCAAAGACACATAGTAGACATATTACATTACCGTACTATACAGGCATCTTACAGTGTATTCATTTAGAGTTCTGAGGGTCACAGAATGGGAGAGCATATCCTATACGTGCCGTCACGGGGGACGAGACCTCCCACAGAGCCAGGGTGGCCAAGTTGACCCTGAGAGACAGAAAAGACCAAGCAGTTATAAAGCATTTACAAACTCCTCCAATATGGTTGGTTAAAGACATATTAGAAGTATTACAAGTATGTGTAATGTTGTTACCCACCCTTCTATGTGGAGCCACATGCCATACTGTTCACACAGCTCCTTTAGACGGCCCAGCTTGTCTGTGTGTCCCGCCCCAGGGGTGCCTGGGAAGACAGGCAGCGAGTACGCTCTGAGTCACTCTGCAGTACGCCTTGGTCAATATGTCAGTGATAGAGGGACTGACATGTTGATTTAACTTTTATTTGACCAAATAAGTCATACAATAACATCCTGGTTGGTCAAGGGGTAAACATTGTTTCACTTTAGAGTGTAAAACTGTGTGTGTTGCTACCATGCTGCGTTGTTGTCTTAGGTCTGTCTCCGTGTTGCGTTGTCTCTTGTTGTGATGTGTGTACACATACATAAACACATTTTATTTTTTATCCCAGCCCCCATCCCCGCAGGAGGCCTTTTGGTAGGCCATTATTGTAAAAAATTAATTTGTTCTTAACTGACTAGTAAAATTTAAAAAAATTTAAAGTGTGTCACCATGCTAGGTTTTTCAATAAGCACACAACCTTGGAGAAAATAAAACACTTTTAAAGAGTAGATGTGTGTTCTCTGCCATTTCTTGTATTAAAAAGGTGATAGAATTCCCCACTGACCAGCGTTGGCGATCAACAGCAATGGAAGCTTCCCAGTCTCCACATCCTCTCTGATCAGCTTGTCCAGCAAGGCAATATCCTGCAAACAGCAAAACACCCATGGAGAAAGATATTGTTTTCCATTTAAAAATCAGGGTAGTATGGTAGGTAGTACGCATACAGGCACCCCAGTGTCCTAAATGCATAAACTCAACAAAAAAAGAAACGTCCCTTTTTCAGGACCCTGTCTTTCAAAGATAATTCGTAAAAATCAAAATAACTTCACAAATCTTCATTGTAAAGCGTTTAAACACTCTTTCCCATGCTTGTTCAATGAACCATTAACAATTAATGAATATGCACCTGTGGAACGGTTGTTAAGACACTAACAGCTTAAAGACGGTATGGCAATTATGGTCACAGTTATGAAAATATAGGACACTAAAGAGGCCTTTCCACTGACTCTGAAAAACACCAAAAGAAAGATGCCCAGGGTCCCTGCTCATCTGCGTGAACGTGCCTTAGGCATGCTGCAAGGAGGCATGAGGACCGCAGATGTGGCCAGGGCAATAAATTGCAATGTCCGTACTGTGAGACGCCTAAGACAGCGCTACAGGGAGACAGGACGGACAGCTGATCGTCCTCGCAGTGGCAGACCACGTGTAACAACACCTGCACGGGATTGGTACATCCGAACATCACACCTACGGGACAGGTACAGGATGGCAACAACTTCCCGAGTTACACCAGGAACACACAGCACCTCCATCAGTGCTCAGACTGTCCCAAATAGGCTGAGAGAGGCTGGACAGATGACTTGTAGGCCTGTTGTAAGGCAGGTCCTCACCAGACATCACCGTCACCTATGGTCACAAACCCAATGTCACTGGACCAGACAGGACTGGAAAAAAGTGCTCTTCACTGACGAGTCACGGTTTTGTCTCACCAGGGGTGATGGTCGGATTCACATTTATCGTCAAAGGAATGAGTGTTACACCGAGGCCTGTACTCTGGAGCGGTACCGATTTGGAGGTGGAGGGTACATCATGGTCTGGGGGGGGGGGGGGTGTGTCACATTATCATCGGACTGAGCTTGTTGTCATTGCAGGAAATCTCAACGCTGTGCGTTACTGGGAAGACATCCTCCTCCCTCATGTTTTACCCTTCCTGCAGGCTCATTCTGACCTTCCAGCATGACAATGCCACCAGCCATACTGCTCGTTCTGTGCGTGATTTCTTGCAAGACAGAAATGTCAGTGTTCTGCCATGGCCAGCGAAGAGCCCGGATCTCAATCCCATTGAGCACGTCTGGGACCTGTTGGATCAGAGGGTGAGGGCTAGGGCCATTCCCCCCAGAAATGTCCGGGAACTTGCAGGTGCCTTGTTGGAAGAGTGGGGTAACATCTCACAGCAAAAACAGGCAAATCTGGTGCAGTCCATGAGGAGGAGATGTACTTAATGCAGCTGGTGGCCACACCAGATACTGATTTTGACCCCCCCTTTATTCAGGGACACATTATTCCATTTCTGTTAGTCACGTCTGTGGAATTTGTTCAGTTTATGTCTCAGTTGTTGAATCTTGTTATGTTCATACAAATACTTACACATGTTAAGTTTGCTGAAAATAAACAGTTGACAGAGAGGACGTTTCTTTTTTTGCTGAATTTAAATACACACACATATGTATATATACACATACACACAAAGAATGTGGACACCCCTTCAAATGAGTGGATTCGGCTATTTTTGCTAGCAGGTGTATAAAATCGAGCTCAGTGACTTTCAACGTGGCACCGTCATGGGATGCCACCTTTCCAACAAGTCAGTTTGTCAAATTTCTGCCCTGCTCGAGCTACCCCGGCCAACTGTAAGTACTGTTATTGTGAAGTAGAAATGTCTAGGAGCAACAACAGCTCAGCCGCGGAGTGGTAGGCCACACAAGGTCACAGAACGGGACCACCAAGTGTTGAAGTGCCTAAAAATGATCTTTCCTCAGTTGCAACACACACTACCAAGTTCCAAACTGTCTCTGGATGGAATGCCAGCACAATACCTGTTCGTCAGGAACTTAATGAAATGGGTTTCCATAGCTGAGCAGCCGCACACAAGCCTAAGATCACCATGCGCAATGCCAAGCATCGGCTAGAGTGGTGTAAAGCTCACCGCCTTCTCTGGGGTGAGGAATCACGCTTCACCATCTGGCAGTCCAACGGACGAATCTGGGGTTGGAGGATACCAGGAGCACGCTACCTGCTCCAATGCATAGAGCCAACTGTAAAGTTTGGTGGATGAATAATGGTCAGGGGCTATTTTTCATGGTTCAGGATAGGCCCCTTAGTTCCAGTGAAGGGAAACCTTAACGCTTCAGCATGCAACGACATTCTAGATGATTCTGTGCTTCCTACTTTGTGGCAACAGTTTGGGGAAGGCCCTTTCCTGTTTCAGCATGACAATGCCCCCATGCACAAAGTGAGGTCCATACAGAAATGGTTTGTTGAGATCGGCGTGGAAGAACTTGACTGGCCTGCACAGAGCCCTGACTTCAACCCCATCGAAAACCGACTGCGAGCCAGGCCCAATCGCCCAACAGTGTCCAACCTCACTAATGCTCGTGGCTGAATGGAAGCAAGTCCCCACAGCAATGTTCCAATATCTAATGGTAGCAAATTCGGGGGACCAACTCCATATTAATGCCCATCATTTTGGAATAAGGTGTTCAAATACTTTTGGTAATGTAGTGTACATTGTATGAGCCCTATCTAAATGAGGCTGATGTACCATTTGGTGCTGGGATCCAAACATGGTGTTGCAGGGGACGGTGCACAGGCTAGACAGAGGCAGAGCCAGCTGAGGAAGAGAGGATTTGTGTTAAAGTCAATCTACATCTACATACTTCTGAAATATCTGCTCTTATAACACTAAAGTAACATCAAAAAGGTCTGTCTGTGTGTCTTCATGTAAGAACACGCAATGCGTTTCTATGCCTGCTTCTACGCCTACTTGGCTGCAGAGGTGCTGTCCCAGGCCAGGCCTGCAGGTGGCGCTCTGGTAAATGACAGGCTGTCTGGAGTTGAGCACGGTGTAGCCCTCTGTGGAGTAGTCCTCATAGCGGGTGTTGATGACCAGGCGACACACCTTCAGCAGGCCCTCTCTGTCATCTTCATGGTAGTATGCTGAGCCACTCTCATACCTGGCAGGACATCAAAATTAGCAAAGCATCAGGAACAAGCACACACACGCACTCGACAGACAGACCCAGACACACACCTGAAGAGTCTGCAGAGCCAGAGTGTTGTGTCAGACGCGATGCGTGTGATCAGCTTCCTGAGTCTCTCCCTGTCCAGCACGGAGATGTAGGCTGCTAGGCTGTGTCCTAGCAACGCCATGTGACCCTGCTCTCCGACATTCTGCATCCTGCTGGGGGACAAGACCCCCACAGGAAGTTAGGTCACAAAGACGTGATGTTGATAAACTGTATTATACTGATTGTATTAGGAATATTTAAGATGAATAAAGTTCATATACAGTGAAGAGTGATTAACACAATGCTTAGCATATTTATATGTTTTCACATTCTGTTTGTGCAAGGTTCTGTTGATAGTGATTGACGCCAGACTGGAGGTACAAGGACACTGATTATTACTGTATTCTGCAAAACACGGTGTGATTCTGTAGCAGCTGACAATGTCACTGCAATTTGTTTTGACTTCCTACAAGCCTCTTGGGCTGTTTTTTTACAGAGCACTTGGTACTGTCTGATTAGAATATAAAGGGCTTGTCTCCAAGAGGCCAGATAGACCTTTTCTCTGCCTCTGATCTGTTGCAACTTTAATAAACCGGATAGATTTTTCATTGATATTATCAACAACTTATTATTGTTCACATGGAAATTCTTATTATACAGATAAGAAAATTCTAAGATGGCCTTCCAACTGACATATGCTCTCAGTAGTGGTGTTTTAATGTCAGACCTACCGATGGCTTGGCTTGTCTTCCTCCTCATCTTCATGCATGAGATTCTGGACCAGCTGGAGTATACTGGCCACATCCTGCCCACTGGAAGTTTGGAACAAAACACACAACGCGTTGCTTGAGGGAACTCATTACTTCTGTGAAATAACATCCACATTTGTATGTGTGAGAGAGAGAGACAGAGAAATATACTAGTTTGAGAGTGAGAAACAGGGCTATCTACTGTACTCACTCTCCCTGTAGGGGTCCAGGGATACTACTCCTGCTGAACTGTCGTCTATCTGCATCCGGATCTGATGCTCTGGAGAGAAACAAACAAAACCAAAAAGTCAGATAGTCCTTCAGGTGTGTGCATCGGACTTGTGTTAACATACAGTATGTGCGAAGAGATGTGTGTCATTAACAGCCAGTGTAATACTAGTCAATACATCTTTATGAACAAACACCAATTCATAAAAGCTCACTTTCCGCCATCCTCCAAGATCTTCATGGCCTCGTTGAGGTTCTTGCCCATTTCAGCGAGTGTGGGGTCGACCATCATCTACAGTCAGAAGTCAGAGACTGAGCAAAAAGACACTAAAGCAGATGGATACCTCACTCCATCTCAGGGTTAGACAGAGCCATTGCCAGAGGCTAGCTAAAAACACATCTTTCAGTTCTATCTCCCCCTAAAGCCTTATATTTAACACTAATCCTCCCTCTACCCTCCTCTGTCACCTATTGGACTGCACATTGAGGTGGATCAGAGGTATAGTAAACAGAGGTCAATCTAATTGTTAACATTAGTCAAATATTGACATTAGCATGATGTAACAGACTCTACCACAGTCTAGCTCATGTTATTGCCAATTCCAGGCGACTGGAGAAGCAGTTGAAAGTAAATACAGTCTGACTATAACTTCTATTCATTACCAGTGGTGCCTCAAGGCCCTAATTTCTGTCTGAAATGATAATGGGTGTGGTTATACCTGTTATGTGATAGTTGGATTACCTGGCTGATTTCATCAAACTGGATTTTCTGCTTCTACAACATACCACTCAATATATTTATGATCTGCCTAGATATTTGTCTTTCAGTAAATGTCTGTTAACCAATGAAAAACATCCGTGATCATGATGACTCTCTGGCTGTCTACTGAAATGTGTTCTGACCAGGGGAGTTTAAGAGCCCAGATTCTTGCCCTATAACACGCATCGCTTGCCGTACGGTTTTGGAAACATAAGGAACGTATCTTCCATATCAAATGAAAATACTACACAGCCATATCTCCAAGTTGCATTACATGTTTACGGAAGACATAGGTGGCCACCTATGCTAAATAGCCATCTAGCATGCTCCAAATCTGTGTGTAATCGTAACTGTGGAAAGTGTAGTTCGTCGACTGGAGGCACACACATCTTGTGGGTATGTGAAAACTGCTAATGTAAGTGTATTTTTTTATTATATTTATTTCTGTTAAGAAAAGGGACATATCAGCATGTTTCAAAAACCGGTTTTGAAAGCGATGTTTATTGACCTTTTGAAATGTTAAAACACAGCGTCGGAAACTCGTTTCCCCCCCGCGTTCTCAGTTGTCGATGAAGTCAGAGATTTCAGAGTTCCCAGATGTTTTGAACGCGGCAACTGCGCTAGTCAATCAGCTATCCGTGACCATCCATAATAAATTAGCAGCGTCGTCATCACGATGATAAGTTGTTTTATGAATGGAAGGTGGCAGCTTCTTAATTGACGACATAAGCCATGAAAAATAAAGACATGCAAGGGTTAAATGCCACATTGCATTGCGTGAATAAAGTAAATACATCTAGTTCCGCGTAATTCTTCGCAATGACAGCTGGCTTACCGCTGTTGGTGCTGTTAGCCTAACTAGCATTGCTAGCCATAGTTTGCCTAGTGTTACCGCTTGGACCCGACCGAGATTGACAGCTCGTTTGTGCTTACCTTGTGACGCGGTGCCTTCAGACAGTTGAAAAGCTTGAGAAAAGGATACGCCGCCTATCCAGTCTGTATGGACGTGAGGAATATTATAATATTGACGGCTGAACAGCTAACTCCTGTAAATGTTCACTTCCTGGACTGGCGCTCCGTATTCCACGCTGGCAGAGCTGACGTATGTCTACGCCACCAATGTGGTGCTGTGTGTATCTTGATTGGCTGATAGGTGCTTAGCTGACGAACAGGCAGTGAGTGCAGGGTTTTTAAATTGAGTCCCTGTAATACTTTGAAATAGCCTAGTAATTCATTCCTCCATTCATTGAACCCTAGTGCATAATGCACCAGTCTATCATAGACAGATAAGTGATTATTCAGTGACAGTAGGATGTTTTCAAAGGGAGAATGAAACAGACAAAGTCAAAATTGGCTATATTTTACAATTTATCTTCTTGAAATCTGATTTTAAACCTAACCTTAACCATGGCAGGTAGCCTAGTGGTTAGAGTGTTGGGCCAGTAACTGAAAAATTGCTGTCAGCTCGGGAATTCGATACAAGGCAAAAATCTGTAATTCTGCCCTGAACAAGCCGGTTAACCCACTGTTCTCTGGTAGGCCGTCATTGTAAGTAAGAACTTGTTCTTAACTGACTTGCCTAGTTACATTTAAAAAATAATTTTATAAAAACACAGAAATCCTGATGCCAAACCTTAAATTAAGACCAAAAAGCAGATTTGTGTTATCTCGGGGAAACCACTCCCAATTGGATGAGGTCAAAGGGGAGAGGAAGTGAATAATCAAAGAAATGCAATTGAGATTCTCCCAGAGTGCAGTACACGTTCTTATTATTATACCTCAGTGGTAGTACCCTAGAATAGGTGACGATGACTAATAATGAATATGGATGTTTGTATGTAATTATATTACTATGTAATTATTTGGACAGTAATGCTGGAACTTTTAATTTGTCTCTATACTGCAGCATTTTGAGTTTGAGCTAAAACATTTAACATGAGGCAACAGTACAGACTGTTATCATTTATTTGAGTTTTTTCCTATATATCTGTTTTACCGTTTAGAAATGAAAGGACTGTGAATCAAGTCCCCCCATTTGAAGGTGCCAGAAGTACACTACATAACCAACAGTATGTGGACACCTGCTAATCAAACATTTCATTCATGGGCATTAATATGGAGTTGGTCCCCCCTTTGCTGCTTCTCAGAAGAACAGCCTCCGTTCTTCTGGGAAGGCTTTCCACTAGATGTTGGAACATTGCTGCTGGGACTTGCTTCCATTCAGCCACAAAAGCATTAGTGAGGTTGGGTACTGATGCTGGGTGATTAGGCCTAGCTTGCAGTTGGCGTTCCAATTCATCCCAAAGATGTTTGATGGGGTTGAGGTCAGGGCTCTGTGCAGGCCAGTCAAGTTCTTCCACACCGATCTCGACAAACCATTTCTTTATGGACCTCGCTTTCTGCATGGGGGCATTGTCATGCTGAAACAGGAAAGGGCCTTCCCAAAACTGTTGTCACAAAGTTGGAAGCACAGAATCGTCTAGAATGTCATTGTATGCTGTAGCGGTAAGATTTCCATTCACTGGAACTAAGGGGCGTAGCCCGAACCATTAAAACAGTCCCTGGCCATTATTCCTCCTCCACCAAACTTTACAGTGGGCACTATGCATTCGAGCAGGTAGCATTCTCCTGGCATCCGCCAAACCCAGATTCGTCCGTTGGACTGCCAGATGGTGAAGTGTGATTCATCACTCCAGAGAACGCGTCTCCACTGCTCAAGTGTACAATGGCGGCGAGCTTTACACCATTCCAGCCAACGCTTGGCATTGCGCATGGTGATCTTAGGCTTGTGTGCGGCTGCTCGGCCATGGAAACTCAGTTCATGACGTTCCTGACGAAGTTATTGTGCTGACATTGCTTCCATAGGCAGTTTGGAACTTGTTAGTGAGCATTGCAACTTAGGACAGACAATTTCTTGCACCACGCGCTTCAGCACTCGGCTGTGCCGTTCTGTGAGCTTGTGTGGCCTACCACTTCACGGCTGACCAGTTGTTGCTCCTAGACGTTTCCACTTCACAATAACAGCACTTAAAGTTGACCTTAGCAGCTCTAGCAGGGAAGAAATTTGACAAACTTACTTGTTGGAAAGGTGGCATCTTATGAATGTGCCATGTTTAAAGTCACTGACCAGTAAGGCCATTCTACTGCCAATGATTGTCTATGGAGATTGTGTGGCTGAAAAAGCCAAATCCACTAATTTGATGGGGTGTCCACATACATTGGTATATACAGTGCATTCAGAAAGTATTCAGACCCCTTCCCTTTTTCCACATTTTGCTACGTTACAGCCTTATTCTAAAATGGATCAAATATTTTTTTCTATCATTTTCTTCACGAATCTACATACAATACCCCATAATGATCGATTTTTAGAAATGTTACAAAATGTATTACATACAAAATACAGATACCTTATTTACAGAAGTATTCAGACCTTTTGCTATGAGACTCAAAATTGAGCTCAGGTGCGTTTCCATTAATCATCCTTGAGATGTTTCTACAACTTGATTGGAGTCCACCTGTGGTAAATTCAATTGATTGGACATGATTTGGAAAGGCACACACCTATTTATATAAGATCCCACAGTTGACAGTGCATGTCAGAGAAAAAAGGGGAAGGGCCTTGGTCAGGGTGGTGACCAAGAACCCGATGGTAACTCTGACAGAGTTCCTCTGTGGGGATAGGAAAACCTTCCAGAAGGACAACCACCTCTAAGCTGAAATTGCTGCCAAAAGTGCTTCAACAAAGTACTGAGTAAAGGGTCTGAATATTTATATAAATGTGATATTTCAGTTCTTTATTTGTAATACATTTGCAAAATAAAAAACTGTTTTTGCTTTGTCATTATGGGGTATTGTGTGTAGATTGAGGAGGTAAACATGTTTTAAACGTCTATTTTAGAATAAGACTGTATCGTAGCAAAATGTGAAAAAAGTCAAGGGGTCTGAATACTTTCTGAATGCACTGTATAGTGTCTGTACATTTAGGTTGGGGTAAAAGTGACTAGGCAATCAAGATAGATAATAACAGAGTAGAAGCAGTGTATGTGCAGTGTGTGTATGTGGGACGTCAATATGCATGTGTGTGGGGGGTTTGTGTCTTTGAGTGTATTTAGTGTGTGTATGTGTGTTGGAGTGTCAGTGGAAGTATGTGTGGGTAGTGTCCAGTGAGTGTGCAATGTTCACGATTATCTGTAATCATGGCAGCATCCACGTTAATGTAGAAGTGTTCAGAAACATATATTCTTATTTACACTAAAAGTGACTCCAATATGACACAATACATTATTTACCATTCATTTCTATTGGGCACAACATAATCTGAAACACAACCAAAACAAACTACAAATCCATCTAACAAGTTGGTAGAGTCACAAGCTTGATGTAGTCATTGCCTCCTAGTAATATGGGACCAAATATTAAACTTGTGAGTTAATTGATTTCAATATCAGTGAATTTGTCCAAATACTTATGACACCTTCAAATGGAGGGGACTAGATACATAAAGTGCAATAATTTCTAAACCGTAAAACAGATATGTTTGAAAATACCCTAAAATAAAAATATATTTCATCTGTAATCCAAAATGCTGGAGTATAGAGCTAAATTTAAATGTTTTATCTTCACTGTCTAAATAAATATGTAGGGGAATGTATAAAGCTGCACTGTTAAAACATGCAAATGCAGATGAACCAAAGTTCATTCAACCGTTATAGGTAGCCCAGCAGGAGTTGGACCTGTAGCCGAAAAGTGTTGAGTTGGTGTCCCGGGCCGGGTGCTGGAAGAAGGGAAGAATTGATCCTGTAACTGGAGGGTTGCTGGGTTCACATTCTCAAGCTATTCCCCTACTGTTGAGCCCTTGAGCAAGGTCCTTAACCTCACTCTCCATCCAGGGATGCTGCACTCAAATTGTATGTGGTGATGTACACATACTTGTACAGAGCAGGAGACACATTTTTGTTGTTTGCTGTAACATATGGCCAATAAAGCTGTATTGTATAACATTTTCTCAACCTCACATGTATCAGGTATTGATTCTGCCCACTGGATACAAACTGGATGAATCAACATTGTTTCAATGTAATTTGTCAACATACTGTTTCAACCACAGAATTGTCCTCATGGTAACTAATGTTAAACAGACAAACCTTGTATAACATATGTTATATTTGTACTTTTGAAACGCGTCAGATCTTCTATGTTATATCCACAACCTCCTACTGGAGAGTTGATCTTCAGCTATCAATTTGATCTCCCATCCAGGGTTTTAACCAAGTTCAACCCTACTTAGCTTTGTCACGGATTACTACCAATATGCTATCATCAGAATGATTAGAGATATATCTTAATAACTAAATAGATTCACGGTTGCTATTGAAGTCAATCCAAAGGGTAGGTTTAATAGAGCAAATAAAATATAACCATACTCTATAAGTCAATGATACTATTTAGGCCTATATAGAATTTGTCAAGTCATCAACAGCTATTGTTTCAATTCAAACCAGGGTTATAATAAAAAATAAATACATGTGTTTCATGCTTTGGTTGATGTCAAATTTAAGTTAATAATGAATATGTTGGATTCACATCTCCATTTCAACCAAATATCTAAGTTAAATAGGACATTTAAAGTTTGATTTAGTCCTATTCTTTAACTTGGATTTTTGGTTGAGATGGAGACGTGAATCCAACATATCAATTACAAAGTTTTAGACAAACTAGAATTAAAGTCGGACTAATTCAGTGGCACAAAATATACCTATTCTTCAAATGTTGATATTTGGTTGTGTTGATAACCAAACACAATCTAACTTTTTCAATACAGTAAATAGCCTATTTACTTGTCAATAAGTTAAATTATTTTGGATTCACGTCTCCAACTTAACAAAAAATGTAAGTTAAATACTACAATTAAGGCAGTGGCTCATATGTAACTGTCCAAGCATTAGATACATCTGTCAGGTATGCGTAGGTGGCTGCAAGGGAGTCAGGCTGTGCAGGTATTTGGTAGCACACAGAGCCTTTTATTCAGGCGAACCAAAAGCACACGGCACAATGAACACGAAATACAAAACGGGTATATATAACCCAGCGCAGCCAGACTAACGTGAGTATACATCAAAACAGATAAACAATACCACACAAAGACATGGGGGAAACAGAGGGTTAAATACACAACACATAATGAGGGACAATGAGAACCAGGTGTGTGGGAAAACGAGACAAAACAAATGGAAAATGAAAAATGGATCGGCGATGGCTAGAAGGCCGGTGACGTTGACCACCGAACACCGCCCGAGCAAGGAGAGGCATGGACTTCGGTAGAAGTCGTGATAATCTCCTTTAAATGTTGATATATAGTTGCGTTTTCAACCTAACACAATTCGATATGACTTTTGTAATACAGACTAATGTAACGGTTTTAATTCAACCTTAAAATGAGTAACTCATCCATGGCCACATTTTGCGGGTACTATAACTATAAAAGTCTTATTATGTAATCATAGAATTTCAAGATGGCAGGCAAAGGTCAGAGGTGGAGATCCACAATATAAATATCTGCACAGAATCTCGAACAGCATTGATCACTTGTATTATGTACTTTTAATGTAACCTCAACTGCAATTCAGGTCATTTGGTTGTGCTATTAGATGAAGCACAGTGATATCACATTGCTGTATAAATACAAAATATCTGACATTGTGTTTCCATTTCAACTTTGTTGTCCCTTTAAATGGTTGAAAGTGCAGTGAAAACACATTTAGATGACAACTAAACCAAAAATCCCACATTGTTTTTCCATTAGAATTTGGTTGTGCTTTTAGATGGTTGAATGCATAGTGATAACACATTGTGAATTCAACAAACTTCTGGCTCTCTTTTTGAGTGGGTCAATAATGGTTGAAATCTCATTGATCAACATCTCATCCAAAAATTACCCACATTTTCCACGTTGAAATGACTCAGTGTTGTTGTTCGTGTCGCACTGCTTTGCTTTACCTTGGCCAGGTTGCAGTTGTAAATGACAACTTGTTCTCAACTGGCCTACCTGGTTAAATAAATAAATAAATTAAGTGGTTTGCCCAGTGGGTGAGCACATACAGCAGGTTTTAACATTCTCGTTACGTCAATAGAATAAAGCCTATAAGTGGGAAAGGTTTGACAGACAGTGAATGGAAAATGAAAACTGCAAAGAAAAATGACTTGAAAATAGCTTTATTTGTAGCAATTTCAGAATGACAGTATATGTACCTGTAAGAGTACGTACATCTTATTGACATATAATGCAGATATACAGTCAGAGATGCACAGGCATCACCTCATGCAATAAAATCCTGAAATGATGTATTTATTTGTAGATATACCATTTGGGCCAACCCAATCCACCACATTCACCAGACAAGGTAAATAGCCATTTCCTTGAAAATAAAAGTGCCATGCGAGCAACCATGCCATGGCAATGCATTTCTATAGACAATAACTACAGTTCTGTATCATTTTCTACACATACACAATAGATCATTTTAGAAATAATACTGATCATAATACTTATAGAGTATATGTAGCGCAGAGTTCAATAAACACATTGTAGCAACCCTGTGATACACATACTACGGCCACTGCCAAGAGGGCTAGTCCTCTTGGCACTGCAGCTACAGTAGTGTACATGCCCAGCATGGGAGTTGCTGGTTTCATACCAGACAGGACCAACAACCCCCCGAATTCTATACAATACAGTAGCCCTCAAAATATCAAGCAATGAAAAAATAAAAAGAAAAGTGCATTCGCTAGTCTCCCATTTTTTACTTCTTGATACAACCTACGCCCGCATCGATGTCTGTTATGAAGACGACGTTTAGATAGTGAATATTATTACTTAGAATAAAAAGGCAGGTAGGGGGTGGTAGCAGCTATATTCAAAACTTTTATATCCAGCAAATATTTTATATGTTTGTAGATGAAGTAAATATAATATAGATTCAGGAAGATAAGTAAACACAAACTTGTGAACGGAGCAGCAGCCTTAATCACTGCAAGAGCTCCAGAGAACATTAACAATGACAGACTATCTGTCATTAAGCAATTACAACTCATGCAATAAAAACAGAGTGAAGGCTAATTTTACTTAATGGCTGTTCATAAAGTGCAGAGAGAGAACAAATGGATGTTACTGAACAGGAATGACTGTCGACGAGTCAGTGAATGGAAAGGGTTTTCCACCAGTAGCCTTTATATATGGCATATATTATCATATTATAAAGAAGAGGGTTAGACTGTACAGTTGTATAAAGGGTGTTAATAAGTATAATTATTATGAAAGACAGAGCAGTCTAAAGAGCAGTCTAAAGACATAAAATACAGTTTGAGTCTGTTTTTTAAAATATACTAGCATGCACTAATCATGCTCTACGATGACATTCTGCAAATTCAAGGCATCCCAACACTAAGAAGCATTCAAGCAAGAATTCAAAGTATTTTGAAAGAAAATATGATCTTAAAATACTCCATGAAGCAAACATTCACAAACATAGCTTGCAATGTTAATAATATATCTTTTTTTTTTTTACAATATTACATTTGTTTACTATGGAGGTTACGCTCAATTCATTTCTTATCTAAAATACAGGAGTTGCTTTCAGTATTTTTCAAGTAAATGCATCACTCATCTGTCATCTCTTAATAACTTCTCTCATTTACCGTTTTCATTCCCTTTTCCCCTTTCTATTTCATTTCAAGGAACTACTATCTAAAACTCCTCCCTTTCACGTATTTTCCATCCTGTTAAAATGTGATAAAAGTCTGGCCAAAGAGCCAGCACGGAAAAAAAGGCTTAGACAAGATATTTAAAATTGAATCACCAGTTAGTTAGGCAAATAGATGGCTTTCAATAGTCATGATGGACATGATGGTGGAAATCTCATCAGGGAAAGCAAGTCATTGGTTTCCAAATGACAAATAACACGTGTGACATATGAATCAATATGAATCTATGCCAGCAGCAATGTCTGATAGAATCTATGTTATGGTCTTTGCTCATCAGTATGTAACAACACTTAAGCAGCTTATTCAATTTCCTGCTCTAATTTAAACTATTGACATCCATCAGAGACCATTACTGTATCCCAATACAACGAGGGCAGAGTATGGGTAGAACAATTATATTAATCACATAACTTAACATAGAATTAAAGGTAACTACTTTCTCATTCTAAACCTATATTAAACTACAGCAAAAGTTAATTGTGCCTGGACTATTAAATTATAATGATGATGATGTGCATTTCATAGAATTACATGTAGATGTTTGCATTAGGGTGTCATGGAAAGGTTTGCGGCACTGTCAGATACCTCGATTCATCCTACTGATTTCAGTATACGCTATTATGAGGTCCACACTATAGTGAGGAGTTAGTTAGTTAGGAAACAAACTACTGTAGTGCAAAACCTACTAAATAAATACACAACACAATGGTGTCATGGAGGACAAACATACTTTCTTAATATCCACAACAAAATGGGTTGGCCAAGCCTCAAACTGAGCCCATTCTTTCAGGTCTGATCTTTATCTAACTACCACACATGATGCAGGAGCCATTCTACACAGAACATGGACTAAGCATGCACTCCAGACTGGGAGATAACCTACAGCACATTCACTTCCACCAAGAGCATGGAATTCCTGATTATGACACAAATGTATTTATTTAACTTCTTATGGCTGCAGGGGCAGTATTGAGTAGCTTGGATGAAAGGTGCCCAAAGGTGCCCAGAGTAAACGGCCTGCTTCTCAGTCTCAGTTGTTAATATATGCATATTATTAGTATTGGATAGAAAACACTCTGAAGTTTCTAAAACTGTTTGAATGATGTCTTTGAGTATAACAGAACTCATATGGCAGGCAAAAACCTGAGAAGAAATCCAAACAGGAAGTGAGAAATCTGAGGTTGGTCGATTTTCAACCCAGGCCCTATTGAATTCACAGTGGGATATGAATGAAGTTGCACTTCTTAGGGCTTCCACTAGATGTCAACCGTCTTTAGAAACTTGAATGAGGCTTCTACTGTGTTGTGGGACTGAATAAGAGCTGAATGAGTCAGGTTACTGGCAGGGAGCCATTTCCTGGTCACGAGCATTCCACATGATATCGACCCCTCTAGACACAAAGGAATTTTCCGGTTGGAACTTTATTGAAGATTTATGATAAAAAGCATCCTAATCATTGATTCTAAACTTAGTTTGAAATGTTTCTTCGACCTGTAATATAACTTTTTGAAGTTTTTATCCGAATAATGCTCGACCTGCACGAGCGTTTGGATTTGTATACCTAACAAAAGTAGCTACATGGACATAAATAATGGACATTATCGAACAAATCAAGCATTCATCAAAGGTAAGGGAATATTTATAATGTGATTTCTGGTTTCTTTTGACTCCAACATGGCGGCTAATTTTATTATTTTTCTGAGCGCCGTCTCAGATTATTGCATGGTTTGCGTTTTCCGTAAAGTTTTTTTTGAAATCTGACACAGCGGTTGCATTAAGGAGAGGTATATCTATTTCTGTTGAATCGATGTGGCTATGCAAAAGCACTGGATGTTTTTGGAACTAGTGAACGTAACGCGCCAATGTAAACTCCGATTTTTTTTATATAAATATGAACTTTATCAAACAAAACATACACAATACATTCTGATGAAGATCATCAAACTTTTTTTCATCAAACTTTTTTTTATTTTTTATGAAGATCATACTTTTTGTGACTCCTCTCTTTGGCTAGAAAAATGGCTGTGTTTTTCTGTGGCTTGGTGGTGACCTAACATAATCGTTTGTGGTGCTTTCGCTGTAAAGCCTATTTGAAATCGGACACTGTGGTGGGATTAACAACAAGATTACCTTTAAAACGGTATCAAATACATGTATGTTTGAGGAATTTTAATTATGAGATTTCTGTTGTTTTGAATTTGGCACCCTGCAGTTTCACTGGCTGTTGTCATATCATCCCGTTAATGGGATTGTAGCCCTAAGAATTTTTAACTAGGCAAGACAGTTAAGAACAAATTCTTATTTACAATGACGCCCTACCCCGGCCAAACCCGGATGACACTGGGCCAATTGTGCACCGCCCAATCACAGCCGGCTGTGATACAGCCTGGAATCCAACCAGGGTCTGTAGTAACACCTCTAGCACTGAGATGCAGTGCCTTAGACCGCTGCGCCACACGGGAACCCATCATAGATGGGTAACTTTCCTTCTAATCAGTAGTGGTGTAAAGTAATTAAGTAAAAATACTTTAAAGTACTACTTAAGAAGTATTTTGGGGTATCTTAACTTTACTATTTATATGTTTTACAACTTTTACTTTTACTCCACTACATTCCTAAAGAAAATGATGTACTTTTTACTCCATACATTTTCCCTAACACACAAAAGCAGGACAGGAAAATTGTCTAATTCACACACTTATCAAGAGAATATCCCTACTGCCTCTGATCTGGTGGACTCACTAAACACATGCTTTGTTCAGAAATTATGTCTGAGTGTTGGAGCATGCCCCTGGCTATCCATAAAAAAAGAAGGAAAATGACGCCGTCTGATTTGCTTTATATAAGGAATTTAAATGATTTATACTTTAAATTTGATACTTAAGCATATTTTAGCAATGACATTTACTTTTGATACTTAAGTATATTTCAAACCAAATACTTTTGGACTTTTACTCAAGTAGTATTTTACTGGGTGATTTTCACTATACTTTTACTCAAGTATGAAAATTGGGTACTTTTTCCACCACTGCTAATCAGGGACTGATTCAGACTTAGGAAACCAGGTGGGTGAGCTATTGATCTATTAACTACCATGACAAGACAACTGGCAATAATCCCGATTTTGAGGCCAGGAAGTGTGAATCCCCCAGGACCAGCAGAAGCAAAATAGCCCCATAACATGAAAGACCCACTACCACATTTTAAGTAGGTATGGGGTTATTTTCTGCAAAACCCACCACTGGTGTGCGTGGCCAAAGATCTCTATGTTCACGTCATCTGACCATAGCACTGGTTCAAATCCAAGTGCCAATGCCATTTAACAAACTCCAGGCTGTCACGCCCTGACCTTAGTTATCTTTGTTTTCTTTATTATTTTGGTTAGGTCAGGGTGTGACGAGGGTGGTATGTGTGTTTTTGACTTGTCTAGGTTTTTTTGTATATCTATGCGGTTTTGGTATTGTCTAGGTAAATGTAGGTCTATGGTGGCCTGAATTGGTTCCCAATCAGAGGCAGCTGTTTATTGTTGTCTCTGATTGGGGATCCTATTTAGGTTGCCATTTTCCATTTTTTGGTTTTGTGGGTTATTGTCTGTGTCGTTGCATGTCAGCGTCACGATCGGGTTGTTATTTTGTTTAGTGTTCTTCGTTTATTAAAGAAGAATGTATTCTTATCACGCTGCGCCTTGGTCTCCTCGTTATGACAAATGTGACACAGGTGTTTGCATTTGTTGGACGACATGAAAATATAACTCTTTAACCATGCACACCAGTGATGGATTTTGCGTGGAAAGAAAGAATGCATATGCAGAAAATAACCACATACCTACTGTAAAATATGGTGGTGGATATTTCATGTTATGGGGCAATGTTGCTACCAATGGTCCTGTGGCCCTTGTTAAGGTCAACGACATCATGAATTCTACCCAGTACCAGGACATTTTAGCCAAAAACGTGGTTGCCTCTGCCAGGAGGCTGAAACCTAGCTGCAAGTGGATCTTCCAGCAAGACGATAACCCCAAGCACACATCAAAAGCCACAAAGAAATGGTTAATTGACCACAAAATCAACATTTTGCAATGTCCATCTCAGTCTCCAGACATGAACCCCATTGAAAACCAGTGGTATGGAGGAATAGTCTAAGATCCCTCCCAATGTGTTCTCCAATCTCATAAAACATTTGAGAACAAGGCTCAGTGCCTGAAAGGTAATGAAAACAGGGGTGGCAGTAAATGTGACCCCTTTTTTAAATGTTATTTTTACTTGTTAAAGCAAGAATCCTTAGTTGCTACATCCATTTTTGGACTTATAAATTAATGATATATACCCATTGATTATTGAAGAATCTAATTTATGAATGCCTCATGAGTTTAGTTCAACTGTCGTTCCCCATCAGAACCCACAATATAAGCTTGTTTTACTCCAATGTTTGTAAACAATGTAAATGTAGAGCCTCAAAACATGGTTAAAACTATCACTTTCATCTCATTGATGGTCAGTCCTGACATCCGTAGCTCTGTCTATGAATTTGAGAGTGGTTACATTTCTACAGGCCCTTCCCCCAGCGTTTTACCAAAAAAGTGTTTGGTTGACCGCTTTGTTATTTAAGGATTCTAGCTTTAGACAAAATCTCTTTCTCTGAGTAATTGTCTTAGTATAAAATTATATAATGTTCACATTTTTTGGAGCAGACAATATAGGTCAAAATGTGCATTATTTAGTATGTTTTGCTCATCTTTATCAAGGGTGCCAATAATTTTGGACCTGACTGAGAGCCACTTGAAAAAGGGGAGAAACATTCCCTTTCTAAAAAGTGCAAAGTCATTCATGGACTAGGTCGGAGGAACAGCTCTGTATAAGACCCTGTATAAGTATCTCTTACAAATGTGTTCAGAATCTTTCCCTTACAAAATACATACTGTATATATACAGTACATCATGTAAACGTCAAAGTTTCCTCGTTTAAGAACTTTAGAAACTCCCCCATTAGAATGTACGTTTTTGAGAATAGAAACTGAAGACAAACAGTGCATGTAATCCAATTCTAATCTCTTTTGAGATATTGAAATAAAGAGTGGGGTTAGTACTTTGGATTGGTCGTGTTCTAGCAACAGCACACTGGAACAAACCCACATATTCTGCTGTGTAGTAAAGAGCAAATATACAGTACATGTCAAGGTCATTGGAGGAAGATCACTTTATATTCACAAAACATGAAACTGACCTTAGATAAGTGCCTACATATAGGTATACAAACTGTATGTGTGCTTCACTGTGTTTGGTTGGAGGGCAACACACAGACTTATTGTGGAGATGTGACTATAATGGGGGTTACAGCTCATAAACAAAGAGGAAGAATGGCCCCGATTCTGCCGAGACACACTCACACACTCTCTCTCTCTCTCTCTTCCACCCTCTCTCTCTCGCTCTCTCTTCCACCCTCTCTCTCGCTCTCCTTCCTTCCCCTCACACCTCCTCCTTCTAATCTGTCTCGGACACAGCCGTTTCTTACAGACTTCAGCTCAGCCTGATAGCAGACTCTTCCCTCTTTCTTAATGACGGTACAGCGTCAGAGGGGCTGAGAGATTCAAACAGTGAGTATATCTGTCTAGCTAGGTGTAAACGGGAAGCTTCCTGAATGTGTATGAAAAGGGTGGACTATCTGCCTTCTATCCCTCAATCCTCTGCTGTCTTCCTCTCCATCTTGAAATACAAGAGCTGCACTCTATATCCCTCTCTTTCTTCTGCCTCTCACTTCCTCGCTCTACGATTTCACACCCAGAGCCTTCTTCATGTGTTCGTATACCACGTACGAGATGCTGACAGCAGGAATGACCTTCAGGAAGTTGGGGGCGATGCCGCGGTAGAGCCCAGGTACCCCGTCATGTGATATGATGTGCTTGAACTGACCGACCATGGACAGCTTGGGCCCGCCCTCAGTGGAGGCTGGTGGAAAGAGGGAAAGTGGGCGAAAACGTCTGTTGTTCAGTTCAGTTATATCTGTTAGATAGCTATTAATAGATAGGGGAAAGTGGATACCTAGTCAGTTGTACAACTGAATGCATTCATCTCTGTTTGGATAGCCCGAACAGTAATACAGGGCCTTCGGAAAGTATTTTTTCCACATTTTGTTACGTTACAGCCTTATTCTCAAATTGATTCAATTGTTTTTTTCCCTCATCAATCTACACACAATACCCCAGAATGACAAAGCAAAAACAGTTTTTTAGAAATTGTTGCTAATTTATACAAATAAAAAACAAAAACATCACATTTACATTTGTATTCAGATCCTTAACTCAGGACTTTGTTGAAACAACTTTGGCAGCGATTACAGTATTGTGTCTTCTTGGGTATGACACTACAAGCTTGGCACACCTGTATTTGGGGAGTTTCTCCCATTCTTCCCTGCAGATGCTCTCAAGCTCTGTTAGGTTGGATGGGGAGCTTTGCTAAACAGCTATTTGCAGGTATCTCCAGAGATGTTAGATCGGGTTCAAATCCGGGCTCTGACTGGGCCACTCAAGGCCATTCAGAGACTTGTCCCGAAGCCACTCCTGCGTTGTCTTGGCTGTGTGCTTAGGGTCGTTGTCCTGTTAGAAGGTAAACCTTCGCCCCAGTCTGAGGTCCTGAGCGTTCTGAAACAGGTTTTCATCAAGGATCTCATCAAGGTACGTGGTCAAGGTACTCTGTAAATCTTTGCCTGGATCCTGATTAGTCTCCCAGTCCCTGCAGCTGAAAAACATCCCCACAGCATGATGCTGCCACCACCATGCTTCACCGTAGAGATGGTGTCAGGTTTCCTCCAGACATGACGCTTGGCATTCAGGGCAAAGAGTTCAATCTTGGTTTCATCAGACCAGAGAATCCTGTTTCTCATGGTATGAGAGTCTTTAGGTGCTTTTTGGCAAACTCCAAGCGGGCTGTCATGTGCCTTTTACTGAAGAGTGGCTTCCATCTGGCCAGTCTACCATAAAGGCCTGATTGGTGGAGTGCTGTAGAGATGGTTGTCCTTCTGGAAGGATCTCCCATCGCCACAGAGGAACTCTGGAGCTCTGTCGTAGTGACTATCGGGTTCTTGGTCACCTCCCACAGACATGCACTGTCAACTGTGGGATCTTATATAGACAGGTGTGTTCCTTTCCAAATCATGTCCAATCAATTGCATTTACCACAGGTGGACTCCAATCAAGTTGTAGAAACATCTCAAGGATGATCAATGGAAACACAATGCCCCTGAGCTCAACATCGAGTCTCATAGCAAAGGGTCTGAATACTTATGTAAATAAGGTATTTCTTTTAAAATTTTTAACACGTGCTAAAATGTCTAACAACCTGTTTTAGCTTTGTCATTATGGGGTACTGTGTGTAGATTTCTGAAGATGATTTTTTATTAAATCCATTTTAGAATAAGGCTGTAACGTAACAAACTGTGGATAAAGTCAAGGGGTCTGAATACTTTCCGAAGGCACTGTTGATATAGGGTAATAGGTTGACATAGTAGGTAGTAATTCATTTGTTATAGATTATGTTATAGAATGTAATACAATCTATATTATCTATGTAATATCATCTATGTTATGTAGTAAGGTAGAAGGTATAATTGCAGTTCAGTTGTACACTAGTCTCACCCTGGGCCTGCATACGTGTTCTAATGAGAGCCAGGGGGTAGGAGGCCAGTTGTCCACAGGTACTAGACACAGTACCACAGCCCAGCAGTACCAACACCCCCGGGTCGGCAGAGCCCTTACTGTACCGCTGGAGCCAGGCATTCTTCAGAGTCTGAGATGGAAAGAGGGAGGGGATGAGAGAGAAAAGAGAAGGAAAGAATAAACAGAGAGGAGAAAGAAGAGGGGTGAGAGTGGAAACGAGAGAGGACTACGGGAAGGGATAGATAGGCCACATTGTTAATTTGACAGATATTTTATTGCATTAAAAAAACGAGGACGTAGTAGAGAACCACGGCTCATTGACTGCTAGTAAAAGTAAAACTCAAAGTTCACTTAAACACATAAAAGTAATTTTTACGAGAGAGCTGGGCAACAGTAACAGCAGCATACATACTGACTGGCATTCCCCTGAGTACAAGGGACAGGGCCAGTGATGAGGTTTAGCTTTCCCAGAAAACATCAAACACAGCTGACAGACACACACACACACACACACACACACACACACACACACACACACACACACACACACACACACACACACACACACACACACACACACACACACACACACAGGGCTGATCCCATTTAGTTGACTGGTCGATTGCTTGGTCGATAGGCTGTTGGTCGACATGTTTTTTTTTTTATGGCAGACGAGACACTTGACTGACTCGTGCCTGTCTCAGTGGACTAAAACATTGCGGAGGCCATGGGGATGGCACAGTCCATCACTCTATCCTATTACTGGCAATTTCAGGAGTGTACCGGCAGAATCTACAAAGGCTAGCAGCAGCGGGAGGAGGGTCGAGAACAGATTTTTTTCTTCTGGTTATCTTGATTAAGCAGTGTGCTTAAAGCATCAGACAAGCTCAGTGCATATAGTTGATTTTATTAAAACATATAAAGGTGTGTCTATATATGGAAATATACATTTAAACATTTTGATGACGGTCAAGCAAGATTTTTTTTTTTTTCAGGGACAGCCCTACTCTCACACACACACACACTTTCTCACACACACCTCGTAGACGGCCAGGTCTATGCCAGCATACGGTATGATGCCAAGTGTGTTGGGCACGTAGCCCCTGTAGAAGGCTCGCACCCCCTCCTTCCTCAGGATCTGACGGGCACAGTCTACAATGCCAGAGTACTGGCCAGTCTTCCTCAGGGTCAGACGAGTCTTCAGCACCTGGGAAGCGAGAGAGGGAGGAGAAAGGGGAAATAGAGTGGGTGTACAAGGAAGAGAAGGCAAATAAGGGTAAAGTCCTATGTTTCTTTATTCAATTAAAAGTCTGTCTATCTTTCTGTCGGTCTGTCTCCCCTCACTCACCTCCATAGGGTAGATGATTGTCTGTGCGGTGGCTCCAGCCAGCGAGCCAGCGATGAACCTCTCCTGCACCCGCAGAGTACCCGCTTCATTTCTGCCCCGGATCAGCCACTTGATCTAAGATGGAGGAGTCAGGGGAGACAGGGGGAGAGGAGAGACAGGCAGGTGGAAGAGAGGCAGGGATATACAGGGATTAAGGGGTGAGGGGGATAGATTGTGGGAGGTGGGAGAGGCAGGGATACAAAGTGAGGGGGAGGTGTAGATTGGGGGAGATGGGGGTGAGGGGGGAATATGTGAGTCACACTGGGGTGGAGGAGGAGAGTCAGAGACACAACACGTAGAGACACAGGGTGTGTCTGACAGGGTGAGAAACAGAGTGTGTGTGTGTGAGCAACATTTCACACCTCAGTGTGGGTGTGTAACTCCTTCATTCCCATGCTTCACTAATGACTACCCCATACACCAGAACTTGTTTACAGATGTGTGGATCAGTGTTGTCCTTACATTGGTCCATAATAAATCCAAATCAACCTCTGGGGCCTCTTACACCCACATTTGTGTACAGGTGTGTACAGACCCCTTCCCTCACCTGTTCATAGGCCATGAACTTGATGGCAGACTCTGGGGCTATTTTGAGGACGTTGATGCCGTTGCCCCTCCAGAGGGCTCGTACACCCCCCTCCTGGACCATCCCCCTCAGCCCCGTCCACAGGTTGATCCCCCTAGAGCTGGAGCCATGCACCTAGAGAGACAGCAGGGTCGGTAACTCTAATAACATTCAGTACATCAGGGGTGGCTAACCCTCCTCCTGGAGAGCTACTGGATGTGCAGGCTTTTGTTCCAGCCCTGCTCTAGCACACCTAATTCCACTAATCAGCACTGCACTGACCTCTAACCTCTGAGTCTGTAGTAAACACAACAGTAACCCTTCACCTGTAGGAAGACCTTGAGACGGTCGAGGGGGGCGGTTCCTGTACGTGACACCGCCCCTGCCATCGCCCCGGCAACCAGCTGCCTCCACACTACCCCCGACTGGCGCTCTTGTTGGGAAAACTCTGGAGGCACTGTCATGTGCTCTCCGATGTCAAACATCTGAGAAATCACAGAGAAACACTGGTCAGTGAAATAAACTTGATTGACATCCAGAACTATCTGTATTCACCAAATGTATATTACATGATCCCTTCTCTAAGGTTTCCAAACTAAAATTCCTGGATAAAGCATCAGAAACAATGTAAACTATATAACATAGATCGAGAAAACGGTCACAGTTGTAATGAAAGGACAATGGCTAAATTATTAGTTTCTATAGCTAATTTGTAATAATTGAAAATTCCATGTAATGATATCTGTGCTACTTCTTGTCAAGCAAAGATCTAAACCGTCAAGTGTAGAGATAGAAGTCATATATAGGCAGTACTGACTGACCAGAGAATGTTTCCAGTAGTGGGCGATGCCCTCCATGTTGTGAAGAGGGTTAAACAGGAAGTGATCTCGCCACTCATTCCAGTTGATAGTCATGGTGCCGTCCCTGTCCATACTGAGAGAACACACAGAGCAGTGTCAACACATGCACGCACGCACACACGCACAACATAAACACACACACACACACACACACACACACATGCTTACAAACACACACCTCTGTAGTATTTTGATGGCGTGTTCTGTGGACACCTCCAGTCCCAGGTTGTGCAGCGATTGTTGAATCTCCCCGACATCAATGCGCCCTGCATAAACAGTGAATCTCATCAGTGCCCACAACATGTAATATTACTACAGGCACACAGTACAGTACTTTGTGAACTACATGCATTAATGTGGTATGATACTAAATACCATTCATGCAGTCATACCACACATTCAGATAAATTACCATACCAGTGCAATGTGACATAGAATGCTCTGTGCATGTATGAACAATTTAAACAGTGTTTTGCGAGTGAAAGGACATTGTATCTAAATGGCCCTCCTACATGTGTCTACTTATGTGTGTTTAGATCAGACTTGGGTTCAAATACATGATTATCTAAGCAATAAGGCCCGAGGGGGTGTGGTATATGGCCAACATACCACGGCTAAGGGCTGTTCTTAGCACGACACAACGCGGAGTGCCTGGATACAGCCCTTAGCCGTGGTATATTGGCCATATACCACAAACCCCCGAGATGCCTTACTACTATTTTGAACTGGTTACCAACTTAATTAGAACAGTAAAAATAAATGTTTTGTCATACCAATCAGCATTCAGGCCTCAAACCACCCAGTTTATAATGTTATTTAAATACTTATTTTCTGTGTGTGTGTGAATGCATTAACTGTAAGTCGCTCTGGATAAGAATATCTGCTAAATGACTAAAATGTCAAATGTAAATGTGTATGCATGTGCGTGTGTGAGTGAGGTGGCCATGCCGACCGTCATGGTTGCGGTCCAGTGTGTGGAACATGAGCCGCAATTCCTTCTCGTGGGCCCACAGGTACTGAGAGAACTCCTCAAAGTCCAGCAAGCCATCATGGTTGGTGTCACTCTCACGCACTATCTGCAGGAGTAGGATTGGGGTGAGAGGAGGGGTAAAAATAGCAGATAGGGAGGGGTTGAAGGGTCAAACAGTGCAGGGGACAGGGGGTGAGAGAGAGGTTGAGGGGGATGTGACAAGGTGAAAAAGTGTGGGGTGGGTTGGGGCCAGGGGTGAGATTTAGGGTAAGGTGATAGTTTGACGGGGTGAGAGGTAAATGGAGGGAGTGAAGGGAAGAAGCAGGAAGGAGTGCGTGAGAAATGACAACAAAGCATATCATTATTTTACAAGGTCATAACCTGCAAACATAAAACAATCAGCAGAACTGTTCTATATTCATCCTCTCTAGTGCTTCCTCAAACAAGGAGAGGAAGAAAGGAAGAAAGAGAGAGAGAGAATAGAGTGAGAACAAGAGTGAGAAAGAAAGAGCGAGAGAATAGTATAGAGAGAGAGCAAGAGAGCGAGAGTGAGAGAACCCCTACTTTGACCTCGTCATAATCCGCTTCACTCCTGTGCCCAGTGTCCAGTTAATCTTCAGTAACAATCACATGCTACTGGAATCTGACCTGAACTAATGCACTTGACCAACACACACACACACACACACACACACACACGGAAAGGAGAGATTTGCTCAATCTTGGCAGCAACGTTTTCAGAATCTTGTCTAAGCCTATCAAGGGGTTCTTTCTGAGTCTGTCCGTCTTGTATTTTTAATGAATACATCCACGATGAATAAGCAGTTCAAGAATCCACATAATCCTTGACATTGTTAATGAGATAGCGGGGAGGATTTGCATATTCTCATGAAATTCAAATGAGACTATCCTACTTATCCTGCCACTTATCCTCACCATTTCAACTTTCTGTTAGGTATAAATGCTTGAATTGTAACTCTAAGTGTAGCTGATGGAAGCTGTCTGTATAACACATGACAAGCATAACTTTAAGTATGCCTTTGAATTGGCCCCCTCCTCCATGACACAAATATAATCAGAGCAAAGTCTATTTAAGCATTCCCAGACAAATACATCCTGGTCCAGAGGGATATTGCCTGTGGTGTCTGAAAACTCCCAGAGGAGATTTGAAGGACAAGCACAGCTGTGGGTGATGATGCTTAGCTAAACTAGCCTACTATTTGAGTGTGGAGATAATGCTAAACTAATCTGCTGCGTGGCTGGGGAGGGATGATGCTATGTGAAAGGAGTGATGCTAAACTAATCTGCTGCGTGGCTGGGGAGGGATGATGCTATGTGAAAGGAGTGATGCTAAACTAAACTACTGAGTGTGGTGGAGTGATCTCCTAAGCTAATTTCCTTTATGCTAACCTAAATGACTGATTAGCTGTAACCTGAGGAGTGCTATCTGTGTGCTTCTTTGTGAGTGTTACTTAAAGCAAGTGCGCTATCACCTACTGTGCCCTCAGAAAGTATTCATACCCCTTCACTTATTTTATTGTGTTAAAGCCTGAATTCAAAATGGATTCAATTGATTGTTTTCTCTCACATATCTACATACAATACCCCATAATGACAAAGTAAAAACACACCCCTGAATCAATGCATGTTAGAATCACCTTTGGCAGCGATTACAGCTGTGAGTCTTTCTGGGTAAGTCTCTAAGAGCTTTGCACCCTGGATTGTACAGTATTTGCTATAGATTTTCAAGCCGATTTAAGTCAAAACTGTAACTAAGCCACTCACAAACATTCAATGTTGTCTTAATAAGCAACTCCAGTGTATATTTGGCTTTGTGTTTTAGGTTATTGTCCAGCTGAAAGGGGAATTTGCCTCCCAGTGTCTGTTGGAAAGTAGACTGAACCAGGTTTTCCTTTAGGATTCTGCCTGTGCTTAGCTCTTTTAAAAAAAAAAAAATATTTAACCAGGAAAAGCCCATTGAGACCTAGAGTCTCTTTTTCAATGGAGACTTGGCCAAGAAGGCAGCAACAATCAATACATTACAGATTTAAAACATACAACAATACAACAACATGATCCAGCCTAATAAAAGCATTTACACTCCTCTGTAACAGTCTCCCATCAATATTTTAAATTCATTCAGTGGCACTAACATATCTAGATGAAGCATTGATTGTAGATTATTCCATTCAGTGGCACTAACATATCTAGATGAAGCATGGATTGTAGATTATTCCATTCAGTGGCACTAACATATCTAGATGAAGCATGGATTGTAGATTATTCCATTCAGTGGCACTAACATATCTAGATGAAGCATGGATTGTAGATTATTCCATTCAGTGGCACTAACATATCTAGATGAAGCATGGATTGTAGATTATTCCATTCAGTGGCACTAACATATCTAGATGAAGCATGGATCGTAGATTATTCCATTCAGTGGCACTAACATATCTAGATGAAGCATGGATTGTAGATTATTCCATTCAGTGGCACTAACATATCTAGATGAAGCATGGATTGTAGATTATTCCATTCAGTGGCACTAACATATCTAGATGAAGCATGGATCGTAGATTATTCCATTCAGTGGCACTAACATATCTAGATGAAGCATGGATTGTAGGTTATTCCATGCGTCTGGTGCACAAGAAGAGAAGTCAGTCTTGCCAAATACTGTGAATGTCCTGGGGACTTTAAGTAGCAACCACCTAGCAGACCGGGTATGGTAACTGCTGGTGGTGAAGGAGACCAGACTACAGAGGTAAAGAGGGAGTTTACCCAAAAGGGCTTTGTAGATGAATACATACGATTGTATCTTTCTGCGCATATAAAGTGAGGTCCAACCTACCATTTGGTACAATGTGCGATGGGGGATGAGTGACTTGGCATTTGTAATAAAGCGCAAGGATGCATGATGAACAGAGTCCAGTCTCTGTAATGCATATACAGCATAATCAATTACAGAGAGAAAAGTGGCGTGAACAAGCATCTTTCTAGTCATAAGAGGGAAGCAAGCCTTATTACGAAAATAAAAACACACTTTCAATTTAAGCTTTGTCACAAGATTGTCCACATTAACTTTAAAGGACAACTTGTCATCCAACCAAATACCTAGGTATTTGTAGGATGACACTAATTCAATGGATAAGCCACCAGATGTGACAATGCTAATGTTCTCTGGTAGAATTCTAGCTCTGGTAAAGGTCATGAATTTAGTTTTTTTGTATATCCAAGACCAGTTTGAGTCCATAAAGGGAGGCCTGCAGTGACTGAAAAGCAGTCTGGAGCTCTTCAACAGCCTGAACCAGAGAAGGAGCACATGAATATATGACTGTATCATCTGCATATAGATGTAACTTTGCTGGTTGCATCCCATTTCCCAAATCATTAATACAAATTGAGAACACAGGAGCTAAAATGGAACCCTGAGGCACACCTCTATTAATTTCAAGAAAGCTAGACTTGTGATTCAGTATATACACATTGTGTTCTGTCAGAAAGATAGTTCCTAAACCAATTTACTGGCCATTCACTGAGACCAATGTTTATGAGTCTAGCTAGCAACAATTAATGGTCAACTGAATCAAAGGCCTTTGATAAATCAACAAACAGAGCAGCACAATGTTGCTTTTCATCAAGTCCATTAATGATGTCGTTTGCCACTGCCGTAGCTGCAGTTGTGGTGCTGTGCCCCAATCTAAAGCAAGACTGAACCCTGCTCAGTATGTTCTTTTCAATGAAGAAGTTTTTTAACTGTGAGTTCACTAGGGATTCATTGAATTTGGCCAGGATAGGGAGTTTAGAGATAGGACGATAGCATCTGAGGGATCTCCACCCTTTAGCAGTGGGAGGACATAAGCTGATTTCCAAATGCCGGGTATGGAATTGGTCAAGAGACAAGAGACTCAAGTTGAAAATGTGAGCCACAGGTTCAGTAATAATACCAGCTGCTATCTTTAAGAGGTAGGGGTCCAGGTTGTCTGGACCGGCAGACCTTTTAGTGTCTATTGCCTTTAGTGCTTTACAGACCTCAGTATAAGAAACAGGCTCAAAGTTAAAATGGTTCACATGAGGGCCTATATTATAGTTTACTGTAACAGAGCTTACATTAGAGGCCTGGGCCCCATCATTAACTTAACTGAACCAGCAGATATGAAGTGCTTGTTAAAAAATCCAACAATATGGGCTTTATCCTTCACTTCATTAGAATCCATCATTAAATGGTCAGGAAGGCCAGAGGATACGTTAGAGCCTGACACTGATTTGATTCGTTTCCAGAACTTGGTAGGGTTGTTTAGGTTCTCTGTGACTGCATCTAAATAGTCATCTGATATGGACTTCCTGATCAATCCTGTGCATTTGTTTCTTAGTCCTCTGAAGGAGGCCCAGTCAACAGGAGCATTTGTATGTCTAGCTTGAGCCCAAGAGATCTTTCTAATTAATTCTGCCAAGTTATCTGACAACCAGGGATTGTCCCTTCCACTGATTCTAACTTCTTCACAGGGGCATGCTTATCACAAATCTACACAAATGTCATAGAAAAATTGTCCCAGGCAGTGTCAACATCGGGAATCAGATTTACTTGCTTGCTCATCAAACTGTCTAAAATGTATTTTAAAAATACAACGGGGTTTGGCTTTGGTCCTTTTTGTATTTCTAACACAAGCAAATGCACAGTGATCACTGACATCATTACAGAATGCCCCAGTCGGTGTGTATTTGTGAGGGCTCTATTCCATTTCGTTTTATCTTAAAAAACTCCCTAGTCCTTGCAGTTTTACTTTAATGCCTTATTTCAAAAAGGATGCATTTTTTGTTATATTTTTATTCTGTACAGGCTTCCTTCTTTTCACTCTGTCATTTAGGTTAGTATTGTAGAATAACTACAATGTTGTTGATCCATCCTCAGTTTACACCTGTCACAGCCATTAAACTTTTTTAAAATCACCACTTTTCTCATGGTGAAATCCATGAGTGGTTTCATTCCTCTCGGCAACTAGGTTAGGAAAGACGCTTGTATCTTTGTAGTGACTGTGTGTATTGATACACCATCCAAAGTGTAATTAATAACTTCACCATGCTCAAACAGATATTCAATGTCTGCTTTGTTTTACCCATCTACCAATAGGTGCCCTTCTTTGTGAGGCATTGGAAAACCTCCCTGGTCTTTGTGGTTGAATCTGTGTTTGAAATTCACTGCTCAGCTGAGGGACCTTACGGACAATTGTATGTGTGGGGTACAGAGATGAGGTAGTCATTCAAAAATCATGTTAAACACTATTTTTGCATACATAGTAAGTCCATGCAACTTATTATGTGACTTGTTAGGCACAGTTTTACTCCTGAACGTATTTAGGCTTGCCATAACAAAGGGGTTGAATATTTATTGACTCAAGACATTTCAGCTTTTCATTTAAAAAATTTCAAAGAACATAATTCCACTTTGACATTATAAGGTATTGTGTGTAGGCCAGTGACAGAACATCTCAATTTCATCCATTTTAAATTCAGGCTGTAACAAAACAAAACATGGAAAAAGTCAAGGATTGTGAATACTTTCTGAAGGCACTGTATGTGCCACTGCCGGCCATGAAAGTCCAGCCGGTGTGGTAGGAAAGGGTCAGGCGTAGATGGAAAAATCTACCAGCCGCTCAAATGTTTTTACCAGCCAAAATATATTTGGGCCATAATTACACCATGACATAATTACAAAATGTTCACGTTTATTTTCTCTCACTTTAGCTCAAATAATGGACGCCATTGATTTCAAGAAATGTTGCATCATTTTTAATGTGGTTGCATCATATTTCTGTGCGTACTTTGCAATGAAGCTTGCATCAATGCATACTTCAAATGATGTACAAACAGAGTACGTATTCGAGAAGTGACCTCTGTGCTTCGTTTCGCATACTTTGATTTGGACTCATACTACGACCATGCCGTGCTCCAATTTGCGCGCTCAGTGCACGGTAGTACACATTTTGAGAAACACCCATTGAATCTGGCGAGGCTCTCTGGCTCTACTAGGCTATGTGGCTCTATTGGGCTCTGTGGCTCTATTGGGCTCTGTGGCTCTATTGGGCTCTGTGGCTCTACTGGGCTATGTGGCTCTACTGGGCTCTGTGGCTCTACTGGGCTCTGTGGCTCTACTGGGCTATGTGGCTCTACTGGGCTATGTGGCTCTACTGGGCTATGTGGCTCTATTGGGCTCTGTGGCTCTATTGGGCTCTGTGGCTCTACTGGGCTCTGTGGCTCTACTGGGCTCTGTGGCTCTGCTGGGCTCTGTGGCTCTACTGGGCTATGTGGCTCTATTGGGCTCTGTGGCTCTATTGGACTCTGTGGCTCTCTGGCTCTACTAGGCTCTGTGGCTCTGTGGCGCTACTGGGCTCTCTGGCTCTACTAGGCTATGTGGCTCTACTGGGCTCTCTGGCTCTACTGGGCTATGTGGCTCTATTGGGCTCTGTGGCTCTATTGGGCTCTGTGGCTCTACTAGGCTTTGGCTCTACTGGGCTCTGTGGCTCTACTGGGCTCTCTGGCTCTACTAGGCTATGTGGCGCTACTGGGCTCTGTGGCTCTACTGGGTTCTGTAACTCTACTGGGCTCTGTGACTCTACTGGGCTCTGTGGCTCTACTGGGCTCTGTGGGGAATTTTCTAATCGGTTTATGCACACCACAGATACAAGGTGTATAGAATTTTATGTGAAGAGAAATCCCCAATTGTCAACTACTATCATAACCATATTATCTGGACTGAATGGAAAATGTCCTGCAAAAGGGATGACTTCAGTAGTCATAAATCCAGCCAGCCAGGCTGAGTTGAACTCATGACATTGTGCAGATGCGCAGTAACACAGTAGTATCCCAAATCCCTGGTGATGACAGTTTAAGCCACACGACTGTATTATGTCCCGAGATTCATTTGATGGCATTGAGGAGTTTACCACATCAGTCTCCGGCTTCATTAATGAGTGCATCGACAACATTTTCCCCACTTGACCGTAAGTACATAGTCCTGTTTTAACGCCTTGCCTGTTTGATGGTTCATTGGAGGGCGTAGCAGGATTTCTTATAAGCGTCATGATTAGTGTCCCGCTCCTTGAAAGCGGCAGCTCTAGCCTTTAGCTCAGTGTAGATGTTGACTGTAATCCATGGCTTCGGGTCAGGATAAGTTTGAATCCTAGTACAAAACCCAGTGACCCAAGCCTACCAGACTAGCTAACTATGCTCGCTTTGAGGCAAGCAACACTAAACTATGCATGAGTGTACCAGCTGTTCTGGACGACTGTGTGATCACACTCTCTGTAGCCGATGTAAGACCTTTAAAAAGATTAACATTCACAAGGCCGCAGGGCCAGACGGATTACCAGGACACGTACTCAGAGCATGGGATGACCAGCTGGCAAGTGTCTTCACTGACATTTTCAACCTCTCCCTGAGCCAGTCTGTAATACATCCATGTTTCAAGTGGACCCCCATAGCCCCTGTGCCCAGGAACGCCATTGTAACCTGTCTAAATTACTATCGCTCCGTAACACTCACATCTGTAGCCATAAAATGCTTTGAAAGGCTGGTCATGTCTCACATCAGCACCATCATCCCAGACACCTTGGACCCCCTCCAATCCGTATACCGCCCCAACAGATCCACAGCTCAGGCAGTCTCTGTTGCACTCCACACTGCCCTTTCCCACCTGGACAAGAAGAACACCTATGTGAGAATGCTATAAATTGACTCCTGCTCAGCCTTCAACACCATAGTGCACTCCAAGCTCATCACTAAGCTAAGGACACTGGGACTGAACACCTGTCTCTGCAACTGGATCCTGGACTTCCTGAAGGGCCGCCCCCAGGTGGTGAGGGTAGGCAACAACACATCCGCCACTCCCTGTTCACCCACGACTGCATGTCCACTCACGACTCCCACACCGTCATTAAGTTTGCCGATGACATGACGGTGATCCCCAATGCCTGATCCCCAATGATCGCCTGATCACCAATGATGATGAGACTGCCTATAGGGAGGAGGTCAGAGACCTGGGAGTGTGGCACCAGGACAACAACCTCTCCCTCAATGTCAGCAAGACAAAGGAGCTGATGGTGGGCTTATGGAAACGGAAGGCCGAGCACGCCCCGTTCACATTGACAGGGCTGTAGTGGAGCGAGTCGAAAGCTGCAAGTTCCTCTGTGTCCACATCACTAAGGATCATGGTCCACACACACCAAAACAGTTGTGAAGAGGGCACGACTACGCTTCTTCCCCCTCAGGAGGCTGAAAATATTTGGCATGGGCAGTCAGATCCTCTAAAGGTTCTACAGCTGCACCATTTAGAGCATCTTGACTGGCTGTACCACCGCATGGTATGGCAACTGCTCAGCAACTGACCACAAGGCGCTAAAGAAGGTAGTGCGAACGGCCCAGTACATCACTGGGGCCGAGCTCCCTGCCATCCAGGACCTCTATACCAGGCGGTGTCAGAGGAAGGCTGTAAAAGAAGGACTCCAGCCAACCGTCATAGACTGTTCTCTCTGCTACCGCATGGAAAGTGGTACTGATGCACCAAGTCTGGAACCAACAGGACCCTGAACAGCTTCTACCCACAAGCCATAAATAGTTAGTTAAATAGTTAGTATTTGATGAACTATTTAACTATGTGCATTGACCCTTTTTGCACTAACTGTTTTGACACATCACATACGTTGCTGCTACTGTTTACTATCTGTCACTTTATTCCTAGTTACAGTAGATGTACACATCTACCTCAATGACCTCGTACCCCTGCACATCCACTCTGTACTGGTACCCCGTGTACATAGCCAAGTTATCCTTACTCATTGTGTATTTATTACTACTTTTTCTTTCTCTCTGCATTGTTGGAAAAGGACCTGTAACTAAGCATTTCACAGTTAGTCTACACCTGTTGTTAACAAAGTATTTTACAAATAACATTTGATTTGAAGACTGAGGGTAAGATGTGTGTGGTGTGTGGTGTGTGGTGTGTGTGTGTGTGTGTACGCCAGACACTGATATTAAGGTCAGGCGGGGTCAGGGCAGCACCAGGTTTGTGTTACAGTCATACCTTTAAAATATTCATTCAGGAAAGTGTTGCTTTCCTGTCATGTACTGGGACAAGCAGATCAGAAAAGCATGCATCAGTATTGTGTTGAAGCAACAGAGTTTTCAGATAGCACTGGTGACAGGCAGCACTGGTTAATGTTGTTTTGAGTTAGGGAGAGCAATGGAGTTTTGAAATAGGTCCCAAATGTCTGGGTAATGGAGCACTGATCCAGTGCTGCTGATCCAATCTCTGCTGTTCCGCCTGTGGCTATGGAATCCTGACCTATTCACTGGACGTGCTACCTTGTCACGGACCTGCTGATTCGTCTCCCTCCCCCGGCCCCCTCAACCTCTCTCAACCTCTAAATGCTCTGCTATGAAAAGCCAACTGACATTTATGCCTGAGGTGCTGACCTGTTGCACCTTCTATTACCACTGTGATTATTATTTGACCCTGCTGGTCATCTATGGGTTTCTGTATAAGCACTTTGTGACAACTGCTGATGTTCAAAAGGGCTTTATAAATACATTTGAATGAGCACTCTCTTCCAAGGAACTCTTTTAATATCTGTAGTAAAATGCCTCTCACTGCCTGTAGAACACTCTGCCTGCTTCTCCTGTGACATCACAGGGTCAAAATAGAGCACTGAGACACCGGCTAGACTGGACCATAGCTCAGGCAGTTGAAGACTTGATATGAGAGGCCTATACACTCGGAATAAGTGAAGCAGGTTATAGTTCCTGTTCATTGTACTAGTAGGCTACAAACAAATATACTTGTTTATAGTAAACACAGGAACTACACAGTTGCCTATGTCAGTGCTTCTCAAACTGGAGTCCACTAGGTACTGAAGGGGTCCACGACAAGATCAACCATTTATTTTACATTTTTTAATAAATATATATTTTTAAATCCCTAACTGAAAAACAATGTATTTTATATATTTTTTTTTCAACAGTGCTGTTATTACAGAACTACCACTAACAGGTCCCGATCATCATCATAAAGGGAAAAAAACATTTTGTTCAAATACTGTACCTAACGCAACAATTCTGTAATGTTAGTAAGAGATATACATCTTTCAAATGATTTGCCACGGAGTGGCAAAGTGGTCTAAGGCACTGCATCTCAGTGCAAGAGGCGTTACTACAGTCCCTGTTTCGAATCCAGGCTGTATCACTTCCGGCCTTGATTGGATGTCCCATAGGGCGGCGCACAATTGGCCCAGCATTGTCCGGGTTTGGCCGGGGTAGGCCGTCATTGTAAATAAGAATTTGTTCTTAACTGACTTGCCTAGTTAGATAAAGGTTCAAATAAAACATGTATAATAATAAAGTGCTCTGTACGTCATTGAAAATGACTTTGAATGACCGAAACATCACCCATAACATTTTTACACTATTAAAATGCTCAGAATTAAAGAAATTGTACCCTTTCTCCCATCTCTAACTATCAGGAAGCCCGACAGAGCAGGCTGAGTGGGCGGGGAGCTTATATCATGTGCTCGCCTTGAATGACAGCTCTTTGAAACACCCTTGTGGTCGTTGCCAGGTAACAAGGTAAACAATGGGCCACATGTCAATGATGACCAGGTAAACAATGGGCCACATGTCATTCTGACCCTAAATAGTATTCCTCAACCCATTTTCTCTGCAAAATGTTCTCAACAGAGCTGATAATGGACTGTTAGATATCAGTCAAACAGCAGCAATACACAATTGCATTTATATTGTTTTGTAACTAATCACTGTTCACTGATACACTTCTTCAGCAGAATTAGTCAAGTCTGAGTCCCCGAAGCGTAGACATAAGGGACTGTACATGAAAACAGCATACAATAAGTGAACTGGACAATTGATTGGTGCCTCTGCATTAGCATTATAAATGACACTATGTTCAGAATTGTATGTATTGATCAAACATTTATTTGTTCATTTACATTAGGCAAGCATATCTGAAATATTGATCAACATGGACATTCATGAGAAATAATGGTGAGACATCATTTGACATTAAAAAAAAAAAAAATAGAGCCATAAGCCGCAATATAGGCAACCGGCTGCCCTACAGTGTACAGGACCCCATTGATTCTTACAATTTGTAACTCTCATCTCCCGTCCAAATGTGAAAATGTGATATCATATAAATTACTTAGACTTTGGGAAATGCAACCAAGTACAGAGATTGATGGGATGGGATCGGGAGAGGAGGGGGACCCATGTACCCCGCTTCAATCAAGCAGACTTCAGTCACCCACTTGTCTTCAGTCACCCCAAAGATTGAAGCTGGAGACAAATCCAGGTATGGCCTCCTCCTTGTCAGGCCTCTCACACTGGGCAGACGGGTTCTGGGATGGACAGCTCGCGCATCTTCCCCACATACGGGGAAGCCTGTTGAAGAGGAGATCCAGGAGCCTGTCTATGTAGCATGTAAGGGTTTTGAAAAGGGAAATGTTTGTTAAATTTTATTCACTGTTCTGAGTTATGACGTTATCATTTTGTTGATGTCGTGATCTACTCATTCTACAATGTGTTTGCTGGTGTTTTTGAAGTACTAATTTTGAAATATGCAATATTTAGTGAACTTTTCAATGTTTGTATTTGGAATTTGTGTGTGCCTGAAATGCTCAATTGAATTGAATTGAATAATTATGACTTACAGTATTGTTGGGTCTGTCTTCACAGGCTTTACAGCATATCCCCCCTTCTTTGGTTTGTCTTCACTTGATCTGTCTTCACGGGCTTTACAGCATATCCCCCTTATTTTTTCTGTCTTCACAGGCTTCACAGAATATCCCCCCTTATTTGGTCGGTCTTTACAGGCTTTACAGCATATCCCCCCTTATTTGGTCTATCTTTACAGGCTTTACAGCATATCCCCCCTTATTTGGGCTGTCTTTACAGGCTTTACAGCATATCCCCCCTTATTTGGTCTGTCTTTACAGGCTTTACAGCATATCCCCCCTTATTTGGTCTGTCTTTACAGGCTTTACAGCATATCCCCCCTTATTTGGTCTGTCTTTACAGTTTTTACATCATATCCCCCCTTATTTGGTCTGTCTTTACAGGCTTTACAGCATATCCCCCCTTATTTGGTCTGTCTTCACATGCTTTACAGCATATCCCCCCTTATTTGGTCTGTCTTTACAGGCTTTACAGCATATCCCCCCTTATTTGGTCTGTCTTTACAGTTTTTACATCATATCCCCCCTTATTTGGTCTGTCTTTACAGGCTTTACAGCATATCCCCCCTTATTTGGTCTGTCTTTACAGGCTTTACAGCATATCTCCCCTTATTTGGTCTGTCTTTACAGGCTTTACAGCATATCCCCCCTTATTTGGTCTGTCTTTACAGGCTTTACAGCATATCCCCCCTTATTTGGTCTGTCTTCACATGCTTTACAGCATATCCCCCCTTATTTGGTCTGTCTTTACAGGCTTTACAGCATATCCCCCCTTATTTGGTCTGTCTTTACAGGCTTTACAGCATATCCCCCCTTATTTGGTCTGTCTTTACAGGCTTTACAGCATATCCCCCTTATTTGGTCTGTCTTTACAGGCTTTACAGCATATCCCCCCTTATTTGGTCTGTCTTTACAGGCTTTACAGCATATCCCCCCTTGCCTTGGGAAATCTGATTTTGTATCATGGCATTCCTGCTGCGGTGGTTGTCTGGAAAGATGTGCAAACCGAGTAGATGTTGAATTTTCTAAAATGTAGATTATTAGAGCCCCAATGACACAAGCTACAGCAAATATAAGACAACAACCCACATAATTGAATGGCAGAATATAATTTTCAGGGGTAAATTACAAATACTATACACACCAGAACTCCTTTTGTGGACAACATTCCTTCATATCAGCTGTTTGCTGTCAGTTCTCAGACTCAATGTGGGGGGCTTAGGGATGGAAGAACAAAAACCATATAGTGACAATCAGCTGTGTTGCAGAAAATATACCGTTGAAGTAGCCACAGTTACAGCCACCGTGTCAGACTCATACTTACATTATGGTCAGTGCTTGCAAGATAAACTGATCCACTGTCAATGATGGTTCGGCATCCATCTTCATGATTAGCTTCCTGGCAAGACACATCAAATGTTCTCCCCAATTCATAAAGCAACTTTGCTCTAAATGTGCACTGCACACGGGTGTTATAATTCTCTCCACCCAAAATTAAAAGCAGCCACTGCTTACGGATGTCATCATTCTTCAGGAAATAGTGTAATGTTAAATTATCACTACGGCATCCAGTCACAACACAGTGTGTTTTTTCTGGCATGATGGTAAGTAGCTTGCTAGCTATAAGTTACAACACAGATGAAAAGTTGAGTTACCAGTATCGTTCTGCCACGTTCTACTTGAGCTATTTATGGTTTGTAAACAAAGCCGTATGATGCGAACATGTGATGGCGGTTTTAAGGTTCCCCGGTAGGCTGTCATTGTAAATTAGAATATGTTCTAAACTGACCTACCTAGTTAAATAAAGACAGAAGTAATCCCTGAATTCAAGTGTTTGACATGAGGGAGGGGACCAGTAACTTCATGATCAACTTAGTTAATGTACAGTCATTTTTTCACTAGTTTCATCCAAATATCCTCAAATGTTATGAAACACATGATGTTCACTGTTCGGACCTTTAACAGAAAAACTATTTTTTTTATATGTGTTGTTTAAACGTTAAGAAATGCAGAGCAGATGTCACAACAACAGATTACACAAATTTACACAAATCTGGCCAAGGGGTCTGTGGAAGAAGTTGGTGCAATTGTAACGGATGTGAAACGGCTAGCTTAGTTAGTGGTGCGCGCTAAATAGCGTTTCAATCAGTAACGTCACTTGCTCTGAGACCTTGAAGTAGTTGTTCCCCTTGCTCTGCAAGGGCCGCGGCTTTTGAGGAGCGATGGGTAACGATGCTTCGAGGGTGACTGTTGTTGATGTGTGCAGAGGGTCCCTGGTTCGCGCCCGGGTATGGGCGAGGGGGCGGTTTAAACTTATACTGTTTCACAATACAATATTATTAATCTACAGTATACCCTTAGACGCACAACAGGGCCTGGGAGGCTCACGGGGATCCACAGTATTCCATCAATTATCCAGTTTTCAACTAAAACTTATTGTATTCCATCCAATTGTTGTTTACATTTTACTTTCCATGACTGAAGTATTGGTTGGTCTGGCCATGCATGGAACTGCAGCAGTCATGAAACTTCTTGTATGTTATTTTTTTACCTCACTCTAAAGTCTGAGTTGTGTTCTGATTTTGAGGGGGTCCCTGATGAATTTGCTATCAGAAAAAAAAGTTTAGGAACCCCTGGCCTATGTCATACATACTGCATGATCAGTTTGTTCTTTGACAGGACATAATCGTCTTACTCCTTACTCAGCCAAGAACAAACACACACACACACACACACACACACACACACACACACACACAATTAATGTGCCATGCAGGCTATAATTCAAGGGATACACATGTCTATTGGAATACCCCCAAAATCACTATTCCTCTCACCTCCTCCGCGTCACTGCGAAGTAAACCGCGTGCAGCGAGTCCTATCCTCAGCTCGTTGATGTCGACTTTACCGTCTTTATTGAGGTCCAGTTGGTCGAACAGTTCGGCCCATCTCTCTCGCGTTTCCGGTTCCCTCCCAGGGTCCGACACACCTTTGTCTTGTTCTTGACAGCGAGCCCGGGTCCAACCAAAGCAGAACCGAGCCCTGTCTTCGCCCATGTGAATTGGAGACTTGTGCAATCCTGGTGGTGGTGGCTATTACCCCAACCTGCTGCCGCGAAGCAGGCGTAGAAAATTAAAGGAGCGCTTTTTGTTCTAATGACTCCCAGTGGGTTTCGTTACGATAACCTACCTATTCAAATCCCGGAACCATGGTATATCGAAATGGCATGATAGCCTTACTGAAATAACTGATGTTCTCGGTCGGTCTCGTTACCGAGGCACCGGTTTCATATACCGAGTCGTTGCGGAGAATGTCAGTACACCGGGCGCGGTGTAAACTCTCGGTGCCTGTAATATTAATCCCCGTATCCGTTACGTATCTCGTGACATCGGCGATGATTAAATCCATGAACTAATTCAAATGAATTAGTCTGTTGGTCAGGGGACAGGCTCTGCCTTTTGGATATGCAGTGAGTCCCCCATGCAACGAAGCGAACCAAGCTCCCGGTGTTCGTTATATTTTACCACAGCTACAGCTTTGTGTATGCATGTAGGATACCGGGTGAAATTTCTAAGCTGTTCGTGAGAGAAAGAGTTCCTTTTTACTTTGAAAGGTTCGACGTTAGAACAGAGTGAGAGTGTTTAGGTGTAGCTGTAGGAGAAGAAGCCTAACAAAAATCATCTACTTTCACCTCTGCAGGTCCATCCTCTCATCCCCCTCTCGTAAGATTATGATGCTTCCTTCTGTTCATTACATAGCCGTTATCATTATTGCAGCTGCTCATATGACACACACACACACACACACACCAGCATCAAATCCCTCAATCTAGCCCCTACCACACAACAGGCTACCACCGTATCCTTAGTCCTAATCACTTGATGGACATTTCATTCAACTGAATTCCGATTTTGTAATGCAGGAACATTAATGTGATCTCCATTTTCACATTGAAAGTAAAGGGTGCTGTTGGCTGCCCCATCCCCATTGAACCCATTGATAGGCTCTTATTGGGTATTAGTAGATACATAATGGGGTTTGCACGCTGTGACGCGCATCTGGCGCACTGTGACGGAAACCGCCCGGTCAGCATGCATGGGATATGAGAGATTATACAGAGACAGTGGGAGGGAGGCTCATGACACAGTTCTAAAAATGTTGACATGGACCAGTAGTGGCTCAATAAAACCAAAGTGGACTACAAGATTCTCTCTCTCTCTCCACCAGTGGCATGTCCAGAATATTTTGAATGGGGTAGCCAAGATGGGGCACAAACCCAGTTAAGTGGGGACATAACATTTTGAACCTTAATTGATGCAAGGATATTGGTGGATATTTTCAATATAATTATGATGGTTCAACGCATTAAATACTTCAGCTTAGGCACATTTTCTAATTCAAATAAATCATAAATCAATTCCAAAAGTATTGTTAGTGTTTGCATTAAAATATAAGGGTATTAGCATACAAATAATTAAACAGCAGCAGTACAATAACATGCAAGGCTGTATACAGGGGGTACCAGTACAGAGTCAATGTGTTGGGGAACCGGTTAGTCTAGGTTTTTGAGGTAATATGTACATGTAGTCAAACAAATCACTTTAAAGCAGGTTAAGTAGGTCACCTGCTCACATTAGTCTACTCCAAAATAAGTCCAGCATCCGACCAGTGCACTGTGCACACGCCATTTGAATAGTAAGGGACATCTATTACAAACACCATAAGTGTAATGATATTCAGCCGACAAAGTGGCACGTATTCATGGATGCCAAGGGAATTTTTATTTATTTTATTTCACCTTTATTTAACCAGGTAGGCTAGTTGAGAACAAGTTCTCATTTGCAACTGCATCCTGGCCAAGATAAAGCATAGCAGTGTGAACAGACAACACAGAGTTACACATTGAGTAAACAATTAACAAGTCAATAACACAGTAGAAAAAAAAGAGTCTATAGACATTGTGTGCAAAAGGCATGAGGAGGTAGGCAAATAATTACAATTTTGCAGATTAACACTGGAGTGATAAATGATCAGATGGTCATGTACAGGTAGAGATATTGGTGTGCAAAAGAGCAGAAAAGTAAATTAATATAAACAGTATGGGGATGAGGTAGGTAAAATTGGGTGGGATATTTACCGATAGACTATGTACAGCTGCAGCGATCGGTTAGATGTTTGAAGTTGGTGAGGGAGATAAAAATCTCCAACTTCAGCGATTTTTGCTGAATCCTGGAATCCTGGAAGCCAGATTCCCAAAAAATTTGAACAATAAAAAAAGGGAAAAACGTATTTTTATAATTTTTGTCTATCTGTGTTTCATAATTTTCCACCAGTTCACAAGAAGCTGAATCTATTTCACCAGAGAAAGCATCCGAGCGAGACAAACAGCTCTCCTCTTGTCACGACTTCCGCCGAAGTCGGTCCCTCTCCTTGTTCGGGCGGCGTTCGGGGGAAGACGGCACCGGCCTTCTAGCCATTGCCGATCTACTTTTCATTTTGCATTTGTTTTGTCTTTGTCTTTCACACCTGGTTTCAATCCCCCAATTACTTGTTCATTATTTAACCCTCTGTTCCCCCAGGTTTGTTTGTGAGTAATTGTTTATTGTATTGCGGTCCGTTTTTGTGGCCTTGTATTTATTACATTGTGTATTGTGATATATTTGAGTAAAAAGGCTTTCATTACTCATATCTGCTGTCCTGCGCCTGAATCATCTCACCATCTACACACAGACGATTTACAGAATTTCTCACCTGCAAATGGAGTCAGCAGGAGCAGACGCCCTCCCTGTGGCGGTAGAGGAGCGCGTCCAGCAGCAAGCGACCATGTTGCAACGTCTGGGCACCGCCATGGATCGCATGCTGCAGACGATGGATCATTGGGAAAGAGGAGGAGGTCGTCCAGCGCCTCCACCAGCCCCACAGCAGGCCCCACTGTCCACCCCTCCTTCACCTGGTCCCAGCGGGATTCGATTCATGCTCCCGAGGGAGTATGATGGGACGGCTGCCGTATGCCAGGGGATCCTACTCCAGCTGGAGCTCTACCTGGCGACCATCCACCCTGCTCCTTCGGGACGTGAGAGCGTGTCCGCCCTCGTCTTCTGCCACTCAGGCAAAGCCCTGGACCGTGACGTAGAGTTCACCCGTCGCATTCAGGCAGTTTTCAACCACACGCCTGAGGGTCGAGCGGCGGGTGAACGTCTGTTCCACCTGAGGCAGGGGATGAGGAGCGAGCAGGATTTTGCATTGGACTTCCCGACCCTGGCCGCCAGCGCGGGATGGAACGACAGGGCCCTGATCGATCACTACCGGTGCAGTCTGCGCAAGGATGTTGGTCCAGAGTTGGCCTGCTGAGACACCACCCTCACGTTGGACCAGCTGGTGGATCTGTCCATCCGGCTGGACAACCTTCTGGCTGCCCGCGGACTTCCGGATCGGGACCTGTCAGGTCCATCCCCAGCACCTCCGCTCCGACGCCCATGGAGCTGGGAGGTGCTGTGCTTAGGGCAACCGGAGGAGGGGCCATTCCCTGCACCATCTGTGGCCGCAGAGGGCACACTGCTGGTTGGTGCTGGGGAGGTTCCTCAGGGAGTCGAGGCAGCAGGCAGGGCACTATCGTGTCACCCCGGGTGAGTCGGCACCAGGCTCACCCAGAGCCCTCTGTTGCTCACATGTATGTGTTTATTCAATTTCCTGAGTTTTCCCTGCATTCCCAGCACAAGGCTCTCGTAGATTCAGGCGCAGCTGGGAATTTTATTGAACGTTAATTTGCTCATAGTTTAGGGATCCCCCTTGTTCCTGTGGATATGCCCTTCACTGTGCATGCCATAGAGAGTCGACCATTAGGGGCAGGGTTGATTAGGGAGGCCACCACTCCACTAAGCATGGTCATGCAGGAGGGTCACAAGGACAGAATCAGTCTCTTCCTTATTGATTCTCCTGCGTTTCCCGTGGTGCTGGGCATACCCTGGTTGGCCTGTCATGACCCCACTATTTAGTGGCAATAGAGGGCGCTCAAGGGGTGGTCACGAGAGTGCTCAGGGAGGTGTGTAGGAGTTTCCATCGGTGCGACTACGGTGGAAAGTCAAGACCAGGTCTCCACCGTGCGCATCCCCTCAGAATATTCCGATTTGGCTCTCACCTTCTGTAAGAAGAAGGTGACTTAATTACCACCCCATCGACGGGGGGATTGATCGATAAATCTCCTGGTAGACACAGCACTTCCCAGGAGTCACGTGTATCCTCTGTCACAGGAGGAGACGGTGGCTATGGAAACATATGTCTCCGAATCCCTGGGGCAAGGATACATTCGGCCCTCGACTTCACCTGCCTCCTCAAGTTTCTTTTTTGTGAAGAAGAAGGATGGATGTCTGTGTCCGTGTATTGACTATCGGGTTATCAATCAGATCACAGTGAGGTACAGCTACCCGCTGCCTCTCAATGCCAGTGTGATCGAGTCAATGCACGGGGCGCGCTTCTTGACAAAATTGGATCTCAGGAGAGCTTACAACCTGGTGCGTACCCAGGAGGGGGACGAGTGGAAGACGGCATTTAGTACCCTCTCAGGGCACTATGAGTACCTCGTCATGCTGTACGGGTTGATGAATGCTCCATCAGTCTTCCAGGCCTTTGTCGACAAGATTTCCCGGGAACTGCAAGGGCAGGGTGTAGTGGTGTATATCGATGACATTCTGATATACTCCACTACACGCGGAGTATGCACAGGGTGCTTGGTCGACTGTTGAAGCATGACCTGTACGTCAAGGCTGAGAAATGTCTGTTCTTCCAACATTCCGTCTCCTTCCTAGGGTACCGCATTTCCACTTCAGGGGTGGTGCGTAAATTGGCCGACTCCCACCAAGGTAAAGTAAGTGCAGCAGTTTCTAGAGTTTGCCAACTACTACCGGAGGTTTATCCCATTACCTCACTGCTGAAGGTGGCGACCGGTGCGACTACAGTGGTCGGCTGAGGCAGACAGGGCTTTTGGTCACCTGAAGGCTCTGTTTACCTCGGCTCCCGTGCTGGCTCCTCTGGATCCCTCTTTGGCATTCATATTGGAGGTGGACGTATCCGAGGCTGGAATAGGAGCCGTGCTCTCTCAGCGCTCAGGCACGCCACCAAAGCTCCGCCCCTGTGCTTTCTTTTCGAAGAAACTCAGCCCGGTGGAGCGAAACTATGATTTGGGGGACCGGGAGCTGTTGGCTGTTATCGAAGCTCTGAAGGCGTGGAGACATTGGCTTGAGGGGGATAAACACCCTTTCCTCATCTGGACTGACCACCTCAATCTGGAGTACATCCGGACGGCGAGGAGACTGAACCCTCGCCAGGCAAGGTGGGCCATGTTCTTTACCCGTTTTGTTTTCACTCTGTCCTACAGACCAGGTTCCCAGAATGCTAAGGCAGATGCACTGTCCCGGATGTATGACACAGAGGAGCAGTCCATGGATCACACTCCCATACTTCCGGCCTCTTGCCTGGTGGCACCGCTGGTGTGGGAGCTGGACGCCGACATTGAGCGGGCGTTACGCACAGAGCCCACTTCCCCCCAGTGTCCAGCTGGGCATCTGTATGTTCTGTCTGCTGTCTGCGACCGTTTGATCTATTGGGCCCACACGTCACCCTCCTCTGGTCACCCTGGCATCGGTCAGGGTGACTGTTGCCTCAGTGGGAAGTACTGGTGGTCCACCTTGGCCAAGGACGTGAGGTTTTATATTTCCTCCTGCTCGGTGTGCGCCCAGTGCAAGGCTCCCAGGCACCTGCCCAGAGGGAGGTTACAACTCCTACACGTTCCAAAACAGCCGTGGTCGAACCTGTCGGTGGACTTCTTGACGGATCTTCCTCCCTCACAGGTCAACACCACGATCCTGGTCATTGTGGATCGGTTTTCTAAGTCCTGCTGTCTCCTCCCTTTGCCCGGTCTCCCTACGACCCTACAGACTGCGGAGGCCCTGTTCACTCATGTCTTCCGGCACTACGGAGTGCCTGAGGACCTAGTCTCTAATCGGGGTCCCCAGTTCACATCCAGGGTCTGGAGAGCGTTCATGGGATGTCTGGGGGTCTCGGTCAGTCTCACCTCGGGTTTCACCCCAAGAGTAACGGGCAGGTGGAGAGAGTAAACCAGGATGTGGGAGGCGTTCATCCCCTGGTCAGAGATGGCCCAAAACTCACTCCGCCACTCCTCCACTATCCTCTCTCCCTTCCAGTGCGTACTGGGGTATCAGCCGGTTCTGGCACCTTGGCATCAGAGCCAGATCGAAGCTCCTGCGGTGGAGGAATGGTTTAAGCACTCGGAGGAGACCTGGGACGCCGCCCATGTGCACCTGCAATGGGCCGTGAGGCAGAAGAAGGCAAGCGCCGACCGCCAACGCAGTGAGGCCCCAGTGCAAGGCTCTCGACCCAAAACCTGCCCCTCCGCCTGCCCTGCCGGAAGCTGGGTCCGCGGTTTGTGGGGCCATTCAAAGTCCCGAGCAGACTGAACGAGGTATGCTACAGCTTACAGCTTCCCCCAGATTACCGTATTAATCCCTTGTTCCATGTGTCTCTCCTCAGGCCGGTGTTGGCTGGTCCACTTCAGGAGTCTGAGGTGCGGGAGGTTCCTCCTCGCCCTCTGGATATCGAGGGGGCCCCGGCGTATGCTGTTCAAGGCATCCTGGACTCGAGGCGTCGGGCAAGGGGCCTTCAGTACCTCTGAGGGGAGGGGTACGGTCCGGAGGAGAGATGCTGGGTGCCGGTGGAGGACGTCTTGGACCCTTCGTTCCTTCGGGAGTTCCACTGTTTCCATTTGGATCGCCCTGCGCCTCGTCCTCCGGGTTGTCCCCGAGGTCGGTGTCGGCGCGCTGCTGGAGCCAAGCGTCAAGGGGGGGGGGGGTACTGTCACGACTTCCGCCGAAGTCGGTCCCTCTCCTTGTTCGTGTGGCATTTGGAGGTCGACGTCACCAGCCTTCTAGCCATCGCCGATCCACTTTTCATTTTCATTTTCCATTTGTTTTGTCTTTGTCTTACACACATTTCAATCCCCCAATCATTATTTAACCCTCTGTTCCCCCAGGTTTGTTTGTGAGTAATTGTTTATTGTATTGCGGTCCGTATTTGTGGCCTTGTATTTATTATGATGTGTATTGTGATGTATTTGAGTAAAGTTGCTTTCATTACTCATATCTGCTGTCCTGCGCCTGACTCATCTCACCAGCTACACACAGATGCTTACACCTCTGTCATAGTATCTGTAGCGAAATGCTTTCTCTGGTGAGATGGATGAGTCTTGCTGTCGGTGTGCGTCTTCGTCAAAACTATCAATAGGCCACCCCATCTCTCTCATTTTCTCTATCTCTCTCTCGCTCTCTCTCTCTTTCTCTCCCACACACACATGCACAGAGGGTATCACCTTGTGAACAGCTTGATGTGACTGTCTGCAGCTGCCACCTGTCATAGTCCTGTCTGATCTTTTCCCTTACCAGAACAGCCATTAAACCTCTGTGAAATGTTGTCTTACTATATCCTACAGTTGTGTATTAGAGTGTAGGACATATATTGCTATATTATAATATCCCAGACTTTATAATTGCACAGGTGCAATTTAGAACCTGAAAGGGTTAATCGGCTGTCCCCATAGGACAACCCATTGGAGAACCCCTTTCGATTCCAGGTACAACCCTTTTGGTTCCAGTTAGAACCTTTTTGGGTTCCATATAGAACCCTTTTCACAGAGGGTTCAACATGGAACCCAAAAAGATTCCAGCCGGAACCTATAAAGATTCTATCTGGAACTAAAAAGGTTTCTCCTATGGAGACAGCCAAAGAAACCTTTTGGAACCCTTTTTTTCAAGGAGTGTAGACTGTAAGATCAGCTGGTATTAAGTTGGTGTACCTGAGCAAAAGATGAAACAAGGAAAACCAGATACAATCTAGCTAATATGTAAGTAAGGATTTGATTAGGTAAAATGAAACATCACAATCTGCAATACTTTAGCAGTGTGATAACTGTGATGAATAGCAGCCTAGTGTTGATAGCAGGAAATCAGTCGGCCTTACTGGCACGGACTTGTTGTGTTCCATCATCACTGAGGCAACTCTCCAGTCCCACAACAAAGGCCTTCTCCCCCTCTAGAGTCAAGGGTACATCTCAATAGTTTCAAGTGGCCTTCTCTCCTCAACTCCTTTCCTTCTGCTGAACCTCTCTTTAGCTAATCTGTGCATCTCAATTGTTTAAAGCGGCTTTCTCTCCTCGTCGTATTTCTCGGCACTGTGGTGAAAGTGCATGACAGGTGCGAGAAAATACCTGGTGGACATCCATTATATGCAGAAGCTTTCACCAATCCTGTCCATAGATTCAGTGTAAATGAAAGGGAGGAGATGAGGAAAGGCAGCCGCTTTAGCTAAACCTGAATAGAGCTTCACCCCGAGGCTCTGGCCTTGATCGTGACTACACCATGAGGAGAGAGGACTGCTGAGGACTGCTGCTCTGAAGCGAAGCACCGAAGAACAGACTCACGCCTCGGTGAGCAGCAATGCATGTGGACATAACTATTTTCACAGAAGTGTTTTAATTTGGAGTTTACTGGACTCGTGTAAATTGCTTTCTCGGTTGCTATGGTGCCATTGAGGTGGATTGTTGTACGCTGTCAGGGGTGAGTTTGGTCAAATGCACAGACACACACACACACACACACACACACAGCTTGTGTGGTGGGCGTGCAGAGAGTGTGCTTTGGATCTGCATATCAAACAGCAGGTCATGGCTAGTTCCTTCGTGGCTAAGGAGTAAATTGTGGCAAGACACATTTGTTCAGTGTATTTCATGGTTCCCTGGCTCCAAGAAATTTGGTAACCAGCCTGCTACTTCATTTCTATGAGATTGGATTGGAAAGTGAGTGCAATTACAATTGTAATCCTCTTGGGGTCCCTAAAGTATGGCAAACTGCTAAGAACCAACAGTGTTCAGATGATGGAATGAATAAAGTTAGCTACAGTGCCTTGCGAAAGTATTCGGCCCCCTTGAACTTTGCGACCTTTTGCCACATTTCAGGCTTCAAACATAAAGATATAAAATTGTATTTTTTTGTGAAGAATCAACAACAAGTGGGACACAATCATGAAGTGGAACGACATTTATTGGATATTTCAAACTTTTTTAACAAATCAAAAACTAAAAAATTGGGTGTGCAAAATTATTCAGCCCCTTTACTTTCAGTGCAGCAAACTCTCTCCAGAAGTTCAGTGAGGATCTCTGAATGATCCAATGTTGACCTAAATGACTAATGATGATAAATACAATCCACCTGTGTGTAACCAAGTCTCCGTATAAATGCACCTGCTGTGATAGTCTCAGAGGTCCGTTAAAAGCGCAGAGAGCATCATGAAGAACAAGGAACACACCAGGCAGGTCCGAGATACTGTTGTGAAGAAGTTTAAAGCCGGATTTGGATACAAAAAGATTTCCCAAGCTTTAAACATCCCAAGGAGCACTGTGCAAGCGATAATATTGAAATGGAAGGAGTATCAGACCACTGCAAATCTACCAAGACCTGGCCGTCCCTCTAAACTTTCAGCTCATACAAGGAGAAGACTGATCAGAGATGTAGCCAAGAGGCCCATGATCACTCTGGATAAACTGCAGAGATCTACAGCTGAGGTGGGAGACTCTGTCCATAGGACAACAATCAGTCGTATTTTGCACAAATCTGGCCTTTATGGAAGAGTGGCAAGAAGAAAGCCATTTCTTAAAGATATCCATAAAAAGTTTTGTTTAAAGTTTGCCACAAGCCACCTGGGAGACACACCAAACATGTGGAAGAAGGTGCTCTGGTCAGATGAAACCAAAATTGAACTGTTTGGCAACAATGCAAAACGTTATGTTTGGCGTAAAAGCAACACAGCTCATCACCCTGAACACACTGTCAAACATGGTGGTGGCAGCATCATGGTTTGGGCCTGCTTTTCTTCAGCAGGGACAGGGAAGATGGTTAAAATTGATGGGAAGATGGATGGAGTCAAATACAGGACCATTCTGGAAGAAAACCTGATGGAGTCTGCAAAAGACCTGAGACTGGGACGGAGATTTGTCTTCCAACAAGACAATGATCCAAAACATAAAGCAAAATCTACAATGGAATGGTTCAAAAATAAACATATCCAGGTGTTAGAATGGCCAAGTCCAGACCTGAATCCAATCGAGAATCTGTGGAAAGAACTGAAAACTGCTGTTCACAAATGCTCTCCATCCAACCTCACTGAGCTCGAGCTGTTTTGCAAGGAGGAATGGGAAAAAATGTCAGTCTCTCGATGTGCAAAACTGATAGAGACATACCCCAAGCGACTTACAGCTGTAATCGCAGCAAAAGGTGGCGCTACAAAGTATTAACTTAAGGGGCTGAATAATTTTGCACGCCCAATTTTTCAGTTTTTGATTTGTTAAAAAAGTTTGAAATATCCAATAAATGTCGTTCCACTTCATGATTGTGTCCCACTTGTTGTTGATTCTTCACAAAAAAATACAATTTTATATCTTTATGTTTGAAGCCTGAAATGTGGCAAAAGGTCGCAAAGTTCAAGGGGGCCGAATACTTTCGCAAGGCACTGTATATTACATTGAGCCTAATTCACTCAGAGTAGTGTTTAATAACTTCCTCTTGCTCAGATAAGACTACAATATACTAACTGATATTCTCTTCTCGTTCTTCTGACTGCTCCGTCCACTTTCTTCACAGTACTTATTTATTATGAACTCATTATAACGTTTCTCCCTTTATTGTTAGTCGCTATATTCCTCTCCCTTTCTTACTCTCTCCTTCTCTTTTTGAGTATCTTCCATTATTATGTTCCCCCTTTTCTGTTACTTTTTCCATCTCTCTCTCTTTCTCTCTCCATCTCTCATTCATTCTCTCTGTTTATCTTGCTGTCATGGACACAAGTGAATGGCTCTCTGTCTTTCCATGTAGAGTGTGAGCCAGTGTGCGATCACAGCACACCTCTCCACACTCCAATGACCCCCTGGGTGCATAGTATATAAAGCCATCCCACTGTGCTCTACAGCAATGGCCAGCTAGCATGTGGTCATATACAAATACAGATTCAAACATACCGTTATACACACACAAACAGACGGAAGGGCAGATGGACACACACACACACACATACACAGAACATTCCTGTTCATACACATAAAGGTATCTCACGGTGCTTTAGATGATTGGCCATCTGTCAGCAGGAGGGTGAGTGGTGTTGATTTTGGGGTTCCTAGGGGCAACCGCTATTCATCAACATTACTACCAACTGAACAGACAGACACAATGACACACAGACTCAAAATCATCACCACCAACATTATTGCAGTCATCATCAATATCACTATAATTATTTTTAGCATTATAATTATCAACATAGCCATCATTCTAATATTTACTTTTAACCAAATCCCCATACTTATGGGCTACAGTTGTTTAACCACAACCTACACTGAACAAAAATATAAATGCAACATGTAAAGTGTTGGACCTATGATTCATGAGCTGAAATAAAAGATCCCAGAAATGCACAAAAAGCTTATTTGTCTCAAGCTTTGTGAACAAATTGGTTTACATCCCTGTTAGAGAGCATTTCTCCTTTGCTAAGATAATCCATCCACCTGATAGGCGTGGCATATCAAGAAGCTGACCAAACAGGATAATCAAACCAACAGGTGCACCTTGTGCTGGGGACAATAAAAGGCCACTCTAAAATGTGAAGTTTTGTCACACAACACAATGCCACAGATGTCTCAAGATCTGAGGGAGCGTCCAATTGTGTCCACCAGAGATGTTGCCAGATAATTACATGTTAATTTCTCTACCATAAACTGCCTCCACCGTTGTTTTAGAGAATTTGGCAGTACGTCCAACCGGCCTCACAACCGCAGACGTGTATGGAGTTGTGTGGGCGAGCAGTTTGTTGATGTCAATATTGTGAACAGAGTGCACCATGGTGGCGGTGGTGTTATGGTATAGGCAGGCATAAGATATGGACTATGAACACAATTGCATTTTATCGATGGAAATTTAAATACTCAAAAATAAGGTATCTGTGACCAACAGATGCACATCTGTATTTCATGTCAAGTGAAATCCATAGATTAGGGCCTAATGCATTTATTTCAATTGACTGACTTCCTCATATGAACTGTAACTCAGTTAAATCAATGAAATTGTTGTATGTTGTGTTATTATTTTTGTTCAGTATACAGCATGTCACACTGTTGTGAATTCAGTTGCCATCTGTCCTTTTGAAGAGCCTTTCCATGGGACATTATAATGAATGTGTGTGTTTGTAGCCTATTGCGTACATTAGAACCCTAGCTGAGATGAGATGGCGCCGGAGAGGATGGCTGCTGTTTTATTGGCTCTTAACCAACTGTGCTAATTTGTTAGTTTTTTTGCAGTGTTTGTAATTTACTTTGTACATAATGTTGCTGCTACCTTCTCTTATGACTGAAAAGAGCTTCCGGACATCAGAATAGCGATTACTCACCTTGAATTGGACAAATACTTTTTCTTTAATGAGTCGGACTGGAAGGATATACTCCAAACACTTGAACAAGCCCTCATCCTATCCCCGCCATTCGTTGGAGAAAGAAACTGAGATTTTGCGGAAAGAAATTGGGGTGCGTTGTGAGGAGCAGGCAACGAGTGGCTAATCTGCCTTTGCCATCCGTACTGTTAGCCAACGTTCAATCTCTGGAAAATAAATGAGACGAACTGAATGTATGTATATCCTATAAACGGGACATTTAAAATATGTAATATCTTATGTTTCACGAGTCGCGGCTGAACGACAACATTATTAACATACAGCTGGCAGGTTATACACTCTATCGGCAGTGTCACAAACGTGTGTATAGGTGGCAGGGAAGTCAGGCGCAGGAGAATAAACTTGATAAATGGAGTAATTTAATAAAACAAAACATGACTCCAAAACCATAAATACAAATGAAACAAATTGGGTAGGATGACCGTCACGCACCAAATACAAACAACACGAAACTGAAACCAGAAACAATCTCTGAAAAAGACATGATGGGGAAACAGAGGTTTAAATACACAACAGGTAATGAATGGGATTGAAACCAGGTGTGTAGGAAGACAAGACAAAACCAATGGAAAATGAAAAATTGATCAACGATGGCTAGAAGACCGGTGACGTCGACCGCCGAGCACCACCCAAACAAGGAGAGGCATCGACTTCGGCAGAAGTTGTGACAGGCAGGATAGAACAGCAGCCTCTGGTAAGACATGGGGTGGTGGCCTATGTATATTTCTAAACAACAGCTGGTGCACAATATCTAAGGAAGTCTCAAAGTTTTGCTCGCCTTGGGTGGAATATCTCATGATAACCTGTAGACCACACTATCTACATAGAGAGTTTTCATCTGTATTTTTTGTAGCTGCCTACATACCACCACAGACCGAGGCTGGCACTAAAACCGCACTCAATTAACAGTTTACCGCCATAAGCAAACAGGAAAACGCTCATCCAGAGGCGGCACTCCTAGTGGCCGGGGACTTTAATGCAGGGAAAATTAAATCCGTTTCACCTCATTTCAAACAGCATCTTAAATGTGCAGCCAGAGGAAAAAAAAACTCTAGACCACCTTCACTCCACACACAGAGACATGCACAAAGCTCTCCCTCGCCCTCCATTTGGCAAATCTGACCATAATTATTTCCTCCTGATTCCTGCTTACAAGCAATAATTAAAGTAGGAAGCACCAGTGACTCGGGCTATGAATTATTACAGACTACAAAGGGAAGCACAGCCGAGAGCTGCCCAGTGACACGAGCCTACCAGACGAGCTAAACAACTTCTATGCTCGCTTTGAGGCAAGTAACAGTGAAACATGCATGAGAGCATCCGCTGTTCCGGACGACTGTGTGATCACACTCTCCGCAGCCAATGTGAATAAGAGCTTTAAACAGGTCAACATTCACAAGGCCGCAGGGCCAGACGGATTACCAGGACGTGTACTCCGAACATGTGCTGACCAACTGGAAAGTGTCTTCTTTGACATTTTCAACCTCTCCCTGTCTGAGTCAGTAATACCAATATGTTTCAAGCAGACAGCCCAAGAATACTAAGGTAAACTGCCAAAATGACTACCGACCTGTGCACTCACGTCTGTAGCCATGAAATGCTTTGAAAGGCTGGTCGTGGCTTACATCAACACCATTATCCCAGAAACCCTAGACCCACTCCAATTTGCATACCGCACCAACAGATTCACAGATGATGCAATCTTTATTGCAGTCCACACTGCCCTTTCACACCTGGACAAAAGGAACACCTACAGTGGGGCAACAAAGTATTTAGCCAGCCACCAATTGTGCAAGTTCTCCCACTTAAAAAGATAAGAGAGGACTATAATTTTCATCATAGGTACACTTCAACTATGACAGACAAAATGAGAAAGAAAATCCAGAAAATCACATTGTAGGATTTTTTATGAATTTATTTGCAAATTATGGTGGAAAATAAGTATTTGGTCAATAACAAAAGTTTATCTCAATACTTTGCTATATACCCTTTGTTGGCAATGACAGAGGTCAAATGTTTTCTGTAAGTCTTCACAAGGTTTTCACACACTGTTGCTGGTATTTTGGCCCATTCCTCCATGCAGATCTCCTCTAGAGCAGTGATGTTTTGGGGCTGTTGCTGGGCAACACAGACTTTCAACTCCCTCCAAAGATTTTCTATGGGGTTGAGATCTGGAGACTGGCTAGGCCACTCCAGGACGTTGAAATGCTTCTTACGAAGCCACTCCTTCGTTGCCCGGGCGATGTGTTTGGGATCATTGTCATGCTGAAAGACCCAGCCACGTTTCATCTTCAATGCCCTTGCTGATGGAAGGAGGTTTTCACTCAAAATCTCACGATACATGGCCCAATTCGTTCTTTCCATTACACGGATCAGTCGTCCTGGTCCCTTTGCAGAAAATCAGCCCCAAAGCATGATGTTTCCACCCCCATGCTTCACAGTAGGTATGGTGTTCTTTGGATGCAACTCAGCATTCTTTGTCCTCCAAACACAACGAGTTGAGTTTTTACCAAAAAGTTATATTTTGGTTTCATCTGACCATATGACATCTTCTTCTGGATCATCCAAATGCTCTCTAGCAAACTTCAGACGGGCCTGGACATGTACTGGCTTAAGCAGGGGGACACGTCTGGCACTGCAGGATTTGAGTCCTTGGCAGCGTAGTGTGTTACTGATGGTAGGCTTTGTTACTTTTGTCCCAGCTCTCTGCAGGTCATTCACTAGGTCCCCCCGCGTGGTTCTGGGATTTTTGCTCACCGTTCTTGTGATCATTTTGACCCCACAGGGTGAGATTTTGCGTGGAGCCCCAGATCGAGGGAGATTATCAGTGGTCTTGTATGTCTTCCATTTCCTAATAATTGCTCCAACAGTTTATTTCTTCAAACCAAGCTGCTTACCTATTGCAGATTCAGTCTTTCCAGCCGTGTGCAGGTCTACAATTTTGTTTCTGGTGTCCTTTGACAGCTCTTTGGTCTTGGCCATAGTGGAGTTTGGAGTGTGACTGTTTGAGGTTGTGGACAGGTGTCTTTTATACTGATAACAAGTTCAAACAGGTGCCATTAATACAGGTAACGAGTGGAGGACAGAGGAGCCTCTTAAAGAAGAAGTTACAGGTCTGTGAGAGCCAGAAATCTTGCTTGTTTGTAGGTGACCAAATACTTATTTTCCACCATAATTTGCAAATAAATTCATAAAAATCCTACAATGTGATTTTCTGGATTTTTTTTCTCATTTTGTCTGTCATAGTTGAAGTGTACCTATGATGAAAATTACAGGCCTCTCTCATCTTTTTAAGTGGGAGAACTTGCACAATTGGTGGCTGACTAAATACTTTTTTGCCCCACTGTATGTGAGAATGCTATTCATTGACTACAGCTCAGCGTTCAACACCATAGTGCCCTCAAATCTCATGGGACCCTGGGACTAAACACCTCCCTCTGCAACTGGGTCCTGGACTTCCTGACGGGCCGCCCCAAGGTGTTAAGGGTAGGTAACAATCACATCCATCACGCTGATCCTCAACATGGGGGCCCATCAGGGGCTGTCCCCTCCTGTACTCTCTGTTCACTCATGACTGCATGACCAGGCACGACTCCAACACCATCATTAAGTTTGCCGATGACACAACAATGGTAGGCCTGATCACCAACAACAACGAGACAGCCTATTGGGAGGAGGTCAGAGACCTGACCTTGTGGTGCAAGGACAACGACCTCTCCCTCAACGTGATCAAGACAAAGGTGATGATTGTGGACTACAGGAAAAGGAGGACCGAGCACACCCCCCATTGATATAAAACGTGTCATGATTTATAAAACAAACTCACAAATTATAAGAAATACACATGAATTACTAAAACGCGTGCATGAATTGATATAAAACATGCTCATGATTGATAAAACGAGCTCACAAATTGTAAAACGTTCCCAAGAGGCTAGGGAGACAATATAAACCACCATCACCCATTCCCAAATAGTGACCAACAGGAATACACACAACATTGTTGGTTAAGTGCTTTTAAGTAAGCATTTCACAGTATTGTATTCAGCGCATGTGACAAATAACATTTAATTTGATTTTGAACACAAAGACACAACACAAAGACACACAACACACATGCAAGTTCTGCTTTCCAAGGTAAGAATGTGTAGGCTATTCCATTGAACTTTCCATCTGTTATCTATTGAAAACTCCTCAAAAAGCAGTTAAGGTTCTTATTTCAGATTCATATCATCACCAACGTTAGCTAATGTTAGCTAGATTAGCTAAGGGCCGGCTAGCTAGTTATCTAGCTAGCCTAGCTAAATCGGTGCCAAACGTAATGCTAGCCATGTGCTATTTTTGGAGCAGTAACTCAGCTATTCCCTCATGTCCACATTGATGAATTGTGGTAAATTGTTATCAATGTTAGCTATTCATAATGTTAGCCAGGTGGAGCATGTTGTTATACTGTTGTATGTAGCCACTGCAGCCATTTTGGAATGGCAGTGTCAGCCAATCAGCTCCTTTGTTGTTCTTCACAATATGCCATACCAAAATGTCTGCTGTGGGTAACTGGTAGCTAGCATCAGTTTTCCAGGTAAACTAGCAGTACTTCAATCTTCTCGATGTAGCAGTATGGATACAGGTAAAATTTGGAGTACAGTGGCATATCCCATCCCTGCTTTGAGGCACGTTTTCTGACCCATATCTCGTGCTGGCTCCACGGTGTCTTAATGTAACCATGATTGTGTTCAAACCTCAGTGCAGCTCAGTGTAAACAAGCAAAGCAGCAGTGTCGATATCTTCTGGCAAGGGCTAGTTTCTTATGACACCCAGCTAGTTTCTTATGTCTGATGTAATTATTATTATTATTATTTAAATGTTTTATTTAACCTGTATTTAACTAGGCATGTCAGTTAAGAACAAATTATTCTTTACAATGACAGCCTACACCTTGTGCACCGCCCTACGGGACTCCCAACCGGTTGTGATACAGCGTGGATCATGGATACGTTTCATGTTTTTAACGTATTTTTTGTTTGTTTTTGATTTATTAGGATCGGCATCGGCGATAGCTAGTCTTACTGAGGTCTGACACATAGCGAAAAATACATTCCAGACAAAAAAATACTTTACAATTTACATACATTTAAAAACATGAACATGTAGTGTGTGTGTGTGCGTGCAGCTATCAGTTACACATGTAAGTACTTACAGTACACACAACAAATAGTTCACACGAGGGAGAGGCTTTGTGCCGTGAGGTTTTGCTTTATTTGGTTTTTTAAATCCAGGGTTGCTGTTCAATTGTGCTAGATAAGGTGGAAGGGAGTTCCATGCACTCATGGCCCTGTATAATACTGTACTTTCCTTGAATTTGTTTCTGGACCTGGGGACTGTGGAAAAAAAGGTGCACCAGTTTGTGTCAAGAACTGAAACGCTCCTGGGTTTTTCACGCTCAACAGTTTCCTGTGTGTATCAACAATGGTCCACCACCCAAAGGACTTCCAGCCAACTTGACACAACTGTGGGAAGCATTGGAGTCAACATGGGCCAGCATCCCTGTGGAACTTAATTTGCCAACTTGTAGAGTCCATGCCCCGACGAATTGAGGGCAAAGGGGTGTGGGGTTTAGGAAGGTGTTCTCAATGTGTTCTTAGTGAAATTCAAATGTTGCAGATTGTAAAATACATTTTTGATGTAACAGCATACTAATCAGCTACCAATATATATATTTTTTATAATATGTAACTGTCTTGTATAGGCTATATGAACCTGCATGACATGAGCCGTCCTCACGCTCTCTCCCAGCTATGATAGAAAATTGTTGAGTGTAAAACCAGTCTATTAATGCCAAATAATACAGTCAGTCCACCCTCAAAACACAAAGAATAGATAGATGGGACCTGTCGGCCAGCCGGTCAGATAGGACCTGTCGGCCAGCCGGTCAGATAGGACTGGTCGGCCGGACACATGGGACAGGTTGGCCGGACACATGGGAGAGGTCGGCCAGACACATGGGACTGGTCGGCCGGACACATGGGACAGGTTGGCTGGACACATGGGACAGGTTGGCCGGACACATGGGACAGGTCGGCCAGACACATGGGACAGGTCGGCCGGACACATGGGACTGGTCGGCCGGACACATGGGACTGGTTGGCCGGACACATGGGACTGGTCGGCCGGACACATGGGACTGGTCGGCCGGACACATGGGACAGGTCGGCCAGACAGATGGGACAGGTTGGCCAGACAGATTGGACAGGTTGGCCAGACAGATGGGACCGGTCAGCCAGACAGATGGGGCCGGTCAGCCAGATAAGACCAGTCGGCTGGTTGGTCAGATGGGACAGGTCGGCCGGCCAGCTAGAACTAGTCGGCCAGCTAGATTGAACCAGTCGGCCAGCCAGATGGGACCAGCATTTGACTGGCCATACACTGGCCATACACACACACCTCAACATTAGCTTGGAATGCTATTTTGCTGTGTGTGTGTGATTTCACCTTTATTAGCTGTTTGCTCTCACACTGCCTTTCCAGAGAGTCCAGCTTCATACCAGCACTGCCAATCCCTTTATCAGTCTTAAACAGCCCACTGCAGAGAGAGAGAGAGACTGGAGAGGGAGGGTGAGCGAGATGGAATAAGAGAGGAAGAAAGGGAAAGTGATACAAACAAACAATCAAAAAAACTGAGACAGACAAAGATCAACAAATATGAAAGCATTACAGAAAGAGAAGACAGCTATTGACACAGAGAAACAACAGTCAAAACGGCAGACGCCAGTTAGAATGTCAATTGAGTTACAAAGAGATAACCTCACTCACCATTTTTGAACAACCTAAACTTGATGCCTTTGGACTGGATGACTCTTAAATCTACGGCGAGTTCGTTTGATGTCCAGCTTAAAATCCTCACTGAGCTCTGGGTTGAAGGGGTGGAGGGGGGCAAAACAACGGAATGAGGAGGTAATGACAGATGAGGATAGAGAAAAATATAGGATAAAATAAGAATAAATAGAGATATAGAGAGAGAATGAGTGAGGAAGGAGTAATGACAGATGGATAGAAGAGTAAGGATTCAAAAACCTCAAACAGAACTGTCTTATGGAGACTAGCATCATTGGGACAACGATGCGCGTAAGGGTGTGTTGGTGTGTTTGAGGAGTGTTATAGATCAGGTACCTGGACAGGTAGTGTTTGAGGAGTGTTATAGAGCAGGTACCTGGACAGGTAGTGTTTGAGGAGTGTTATAGAGCAGGTACCTGGACAGGTAGTGTTTGAGGAGTGTTAAAGATCAGGTACCTGGACAGGTAGTGTTTGAGGAGTGTTATAGAGCAGGTACCTGGACAGGTAGTGTTTGAGGAGTGTTATAGAGCAGGTACCTGGACAGGTAGTGTTTTAGGAGTGTTATAGATCAGGTACCTGGACAGGTAGTGTTTGAGGAGTGTTATAGAGCAGGTACCTGGACAGGTAGTGTTTGAGGAGTGTTATAGATCAGGTACCTGGACAGGTAGTGTTTGAGGAGTGTTATAGAGCAGGTACCTGGACAGGTAGTGTTTGAGGAGTGTTATAGATCAGGTACCTGGACAGGTAGTGTTTGAGGAGTGTTATAGATCAGGTACCTGGACAGGTAGTGTTTGAGGAGTGTTAAAGATCAGGTACCTGGACAGGTAGTGTTTGAGGAGTGTTATAGATCAGGTACCTGGACAGGTAGTGTTTGAGGAGTGTTATAGATCAGGTACCTGGACAGGTAGTGTTTGAGGAGTGTTATAGATCAGGTACCTGGACAGGTAGTGTTTGAGGAGTGTTATAGATCAGGTACCTGGACAGGTAGTGTTTGAGGAGTGTTATAGAGCAGGTACCTGGACAGGTAGTGTTTGAGGAGTGTTATAGATCAGGTACCTGGACAGGTAGTGTTTGAGGAGTGTTATAGATCAGGTACCTGGACAGGTAGTGTTTGAGGAGTGTTATAGAGCAGGTACCTGGACAGGTAGTGTTTGAGGAGTGTTATAGAGCAGGTACCTGGACAGGTAGTGTTTGAGGAGTGTTAAAGATCAGGTACCTGGACAGGTAGTGTTTGAGGAGTGTTATAGAGCAGGTACCTGGACAGGTAGTGTTTGAGGAGTGTTATAGAGCAGGTACCTGGACAGGTAGTGTTTTAGGAGTGTTATAGATCAGGTACCTGGACAGGTAGTGTTTGAGGAGTGTTATAGAGCAGGTACCTGGACAGGTAGTGTTTGAGGAGTGTTATAGATCAGGTACCTGGACAGGTAGTGTTTGAGGAGTGTTATAGAGCAGGTACCTGGACAGGTAGTGTTTGAGGAGTGTTATAGATCAGGTACCTGGACAGGTAGTGTTTGAGGAGTGTTATAGATCAGGTACCTGGACAGGTAGTGTTTGAGGAGTGTTAAAGATCAGGTACCTGGACAGGTAGTGTTTGAGGAGTGTTATAGATCAGGTACCTGGACAGGTAGTGTTTGAGGAGTGTTATAGATCAGGTACCTGGACAGGTAGTGTTTGAGGAGTGTTATAGATCAGGTACCTGGACAGGTAGTGTTTGAGGAGTGTTATAGATCAGGTACCTGGACAGGTAGTGTTTGAGGAGTGTTATAGAGCAGGTACCTGGACAGGTAGTGTTTGAGGAGTGTTATAGATCAGGTACCTGGACAGGTAGTGTTTGAGGAGTGTTATAGATCAGGTACCTGGACAGGTAGTGTTTGAGGAGTGTTATAGATCAGGTACCTGGACAGGTAGTGTTTGAGGAGTGTTATAGATCAGGTACCTGGACAGGTAGTGTTTGAGGAGTGTTATAGATCAGGTACCTGGACAGGTAGTGTTTGAGGAGTGTTATAGATCAGGTACCTGGACAGGTAGTGTTTGAGGAGTGTTATAGATCAGGTACCTGGACAGGTAGTGTTTGAGGAGTGTTATAGATCAGGTACCTGGACAGGTAGTGTTTGAGGAGTGTTATAGAGCAGGTACCTGGACAGGTAGTGTTTGAGGAGTGTTATAGAGCAGGTACCTGGACAGGTAGTGTTTGAGGAGTGTTATAGAGCAGGTACCTGGACAGGTAGTGTTTGAGGAGTGTTATAGAGCAGGTACCTGGACAGGTAGTGTTTGAGGAGTGTTAAAGATCAGGTACCTGGACAGGTAGTGTTTGAGGAGTGTTATAGAGCAGGTACCTGGACAGGTAGTGTTTGAGGAGTGTTATAGAGCAGGTACCTGGACAGGTAGTGTTTTAGGAGTGTTATAGATCAGGTACCTGGACAGGTAGTGTTTGAGGAGTGTTATAGAGCAGGTACCTGGACAGGTAGTGTTTGAGGAGTGTTATAGATCAGGTACCTGGACAGGTAGTGTTTGAGGAGTGTTATAGAGCAGGTACCTGGACAGGTAGTGTTTGAGGAGTGTTATAGATCAGGTACCTGGACAGGTAGTGTTTGAGGAGTGTTATAGATCAGGTACCTGGACAGGTAGTGTTTGAGGAGTGTTAAAGATCAGGTACCTGGACAGGTAGTGTTTGAGGAGTGTTATAGATCAGGTACCTGGACAGGTAGTGTTTGAGGAGTGTTATAGAGCAGGTACCTGGACAGGTAGTGTTTGAGGAGTGTTATAGATCAGGTACCTGGACAGGTAGTGTTTGAGGAGTGTTATAGAGCAGGTACCTGGACAGGTAGTGTTTGAGGAGTGTTATAGATCAGGTACCTGGACAGGTAGTGTTTGAGGAGTGTTATAGAGCAGGTACCTGGACAGGTAGTGTTTGAGGAGTGTTATAGATCAGGTACCTGGACAGGTAGTGTTTGAGGAGTGTTATAGAGCAGGTACCTGGACAGGTAGTGTTTGAGGAGTGTTATAGAGCAGGTACCTGGACAGGTAGTGTTTGAGGAGTGTTATAGAGCAGGTACCTGGACAGGTAGTGTTTGAGGAGTGTTATAGATCAGGTACCTGGACAGGTAGTGTTTGAGGAGTGTTATAGATCAGGTACCTGGACAGGTAGTGTTTGAGGAGTGTTATAGAGCAGGTACCTGGACAGGTAGTGTTTGAGGAGTGTTATAGAGCAGGTACCTGGACAGGTAGTGTTTTAGGAGTGTTATAGATCAGGTACCTGGACAGGTAGTGTTTGAGGAGTGTTATAGAGCAGGTACCTGGACAGGTAGTGTTTGAGGAGTGTTATAGAGCAGGTACCTGGACAGGTAGTGTTTGAGGAGTGTTAAAGATCAGGTACCTGGACAGGTAGTGTTTGAGGAGTGTTATAGAGCAGGTACCTGGACAGGTAGTGTTTGAGGAGTGTTATAGAGCAGGTACCTGGACAGGTAGTGTTTGAGGAGTGTTATAGAGCAGGTACCTGGACAGGTAGTGTTTGAGGAGTGTTAAAGATCAGGTACCTGGACAGGTAGTGTTTGAGGAGTGTTATAGAGCAGGTACCTGGACAGGTAGTGTTTGAGGAGTGTTATAGAGCAGGTACCTGGACAGGTAGTGTTTTAGGAGTGTTATAGATCAGGTACCTGGACAGGTAGTGTTTGAGGAGTGTTATAGAGCAGGTACCTGGACAGGTAGTGTTTGAGGAGTGTTATAGATCAGGTACCTGGACAGGTAGTGTTTGAGGAGTGTTATAGAGCAGGTACCTGGACAGGTAGTGTTTGAGGAGTGTTATAGATCAGGTACCTGGACAGGTAGTGTTTGAGGAGTGTTATAGATCAGGTACCTGGACAGGTAGTGTTTGAGGAGTGTTAAAGATCAGGTACCTGGACAGGTAGTGTTTGAGGAGTGTTATAGATCAGGTACCTGGACAGGTAGTGTTTGAGGAGTGTTATAGATCAGGTACCTGGACAGGTAGTGTTTGAGGAGTGTTATAGATCAGGTACCTGGACAGGTAGTGTTTGAGGAGTGTTATAGATCAGGTACCTGGACAGGTAGTGTTTGAGGAGTGTTATAGAGCAGGTACCTGGACAGGTAGTGTTTGAGGAGTGTTATAGATCAGGTACCTGGACAGGTAGTGTTTGAGGAGTGTTATAGATCAGGTACCTGGACAGGTAGTGTTTGAGGAGTGTTATAGATCAGGTACCTGGACAGGTAGTGTTTGAGGAGTGTTATAGATCAGGTACCTGGACAGGTAGTGTTTGAGGAGTGTTATAGATCAGGTACCTGGACAGGTAGTGTTTGAGGAGTGTTATAGATCAGGTACCTGGACAGGTAGTGTTTGAGGAGTGTTATAGATCAGGTACCTGGACAGGTAGTGTTTGAGGAGTGTTATAGATCAGGTACCTGGACAGGTAGTGTTTGAGGAGTGTTATAGAGCAGGTACCTGGACAGGTAGTGTTTGAGGAGTGTTATAGAGCAGGTACCTGGACAGGTAGTGTTTGAGGAGTGTTATAGAGCAGGTACCTGGACAGGTAGTGTTTGAGGAGTGTTATAGAGCAGGTACCTGGACAGGTAGTGTTTGAGGAGTGTTAAAGATCAGGTACCTGGACAGGTAGTGTTTGAGGAGTGTTATAGAGCAGGTACCTGGACAGGTAGTGTTTGAGGAGTGTTATAGAGCAGGTACCTGGACAGGTAGTGTTTTAGGAGTGTTATAGATCAGGTACCTGGACAGGTAGTGTTTGAGGAGTGTTATAGAGCAGGTACCTGGACAGGTAGTGTTTGAGGAGTGTTATAGATCAGGTACCTGGACAGGTAGTGTTTGAGGAGTGTTATAGAGCAGGTACCTGGACAGGTAGTGTTTGAGGAGTGTTATAGATCAGGTACCTGGACAGGTAGTGTTTGAGGAGTGTTATAGATCAGGTACCTGGACAGGTAGTGTTTGAGGAGTGTTAAAGATCAGGTACCTGGACAGGTAGTGTTTGAGGAGTGTTATAGATCAGGTACCTGGACAGGTAGTGTTTGAGGAGTGTTATAGAGCAGGTACCTGGACAGGTAGTGTTTGAGGAGTGTTATAGATCAGGTACCTGGACAGGTAGTGTTTGAGGAGTGTTATAGAGCAGGTACCTGGACAGGTAGTGTTTGAGGAGTGTTATAGATCAGGTACCTGGACAGGTAGTGTTTGAGGAGTGTTATAGAGCAGGTACCTGGACAGGTAGTGTTTGAGGAGTGTTATAGATCAGGTACCTGGACAGGTAGTGTTTGAGGAGTGTTATAGAGCAGGTACCTGGACAGGTAGTGTTTGAGGAGTGTTATAGAGCAGGTACCTGGACAGGTAGTGTTTGAGGAGTGTTATAGAGCAGGTACCTGGACAGGTAGTGTTTGAGGAGTGTTATAGATCAGGTACCTGGACAGGTAGTGTTTGAGGAGTGTTATAGATCAGGTACCTGGACAGGTAGTGTTTGAGGAGTGTTATAGAGCAGGTACCTGGACAGGTAGTGTTTGAGGAGTGTTATAGAGCAGGTACCTGGACAGGTAGTGTTTTAGGAGTGTTATAGATCAGGTACCTGGACAGGTAGTGTTTGAGGAGTGTTATAGAGCAGGTACCTGGACAGGTAGTGTTTGAGGAGTGTTATAGAGCAGGTACCTGGACAGGTAGTGTTTGAGGAGTGTTATAGATCAGGTACCTGGACAGGTAGTGTTTGAGGAGTGTTATAGAGCAGGTACCTGGACAGGTAGTGTTTGAGGAGTGTTATAGAGCAGGTACCTGGACAGGTAGTGTTTGAGGAGTGTTATAGAGCAGGTACCTGGACAGGTAGTGTTTGAGGAGTGTTATAGATCAGGTACCTGGACAGGTAGTGTTTGAGGAGTGTTATAGAGCAGGTACCTGGACAGGTAGTGTTTGAGGAGTGTTATAGAGCAGGTACCTGGACAGGTAGTGTTTGAGGAGTGTTATAGATCAGGTACCTGGACAGGTAGTGTTTGAGGAGTGTTATAGATCAGGTACCTGGACAGGTAGTGTTTGAGGAGTGTTATAGATCAGGTACCTGGACAGGTAGTGTTTGAGGAGTGTTATAGATCAGGTACCTGGACAGGTAGTGTTTGAGGAGTGTTATAGAGCAGGTACCTGGACAGGTAGTGTTTGAGGAGTGTTATAGAGCAGGTACCTGGACAGGTAGTGTTTGAGGAGTGTTATAGAGCAGGTACCTGGACAGGTAGTGTTTGAGGAGTGTTATAGATCAGGTACCTGGACAGGTAGTGTTTGAGGAGTGTTATAGATCAGGTACCTGGACAGGTAGTGTTTGAGGAGTGTTATAGAGCAGGTACCTGGACAGGTAGTGTTTTAGGAGTGTTATAGATCAGGTACCTGGACAGGTAGTGTTTGAGGAGTGTTATAGAGCAGGTACCTGGACAGGTAGTGTTTGAGGAGTGTTATAGAGCAGGTACCTGGACAGGTAGTGTTTGAGGAGTGTTATAGATCAGGTACCTGGACAGGTAGTGTTTGAGGAGTGTTATAGAGCAGGTACCTGGACAGGTAGTGTTTGAGGAGTGTTATAGAGCAGGTACCTGGACAGGTAGTGTTTGAGGAGTGTTATAGATCAGGTACCTGGACAGGTAGTGTTTGAGGAGTGTTATAGAGCAGGTACCTGGACAGGTAGTGTTTGAGGAGTGTTATAGAGCAGGTACCTGGACAGGTAGTGTTTGAGGAGTGTTATAGATCAGGTACCTGGACAGGTAGTGTTTGAGGAGTGTTATAGATCAGGTACCTGGACAGGTAGTGTTTTAGGAGTGTTATAGATCAGGTACCTGGACAGGTAGTGTTTGAGGAGTGTTATAGATCAGGTACCTGGACAGGTAGTGTTTGAGGAGTGTTATAGAGCAGGTACCTGGACAGGTAGTGTTTGAGGAGTGTTATAGATCAGGTACCTGGACAGGTAGTGTTTGAGGAGTGTTATAGAGTAGGTACCTGGACAGGTAGTGTTTGAGGAGTGTTATAGAGCAGGTACCTGGACAGGTAGTGTTTGAGGAGTGTTATAGAGCAGGTACCTGGACAGGTAGTGTTTGAGGAGTGTTAAAGATCAGGTACCTGGACAGGTAGTGTTTGAGGAGTGTTATAGAGCAGGTACCTGGACAGGTAGTGTTTGAGGAGTGTTATAGAGCAGGTACCTGGACAGGTAGTGTTTTAGGAGTGTTATAGATCAGGTACCTGGACAGGTAGTGTTTGAGGAGTGTTATAGAGCAGGTACCTGGACAGGTAGTGTTTGAGGAGTGTTATAGATCAGGTACCTGGACAGGTAGTGTTTGAGGAGTGTTATAGAGCAGGTACCTGGACAGGTAGTGTTTGAGGAGTGTTATAGATCAGGTACCTGGACAGGTAGTGTTTGAGGAGTGTTATAGATCAGGTACCTGGACAGGTAGTGTTTGAGGAGTGTTAAAGATCAGGTACCTGGACAGGTAGTGTTTGAGGAGTGTTATAGATCAGGTACCTGGACAGGTAGTGTTTGAGGAGTGTTATAGATCAGGTACCTGGACAGGTAGTGTTTGAGGAGTGTTATAGATCAGGTACCTGGACAGGTAGTGTTTGAGGAGTGTTATAGATCAGGTACCTGGACAGGTAGTGTTTGAGGAGTGTTATAGAGCAGGTACCTGGACAGGTAGTGTTTGAGGAGTGTTATAGATCAGGTACCTGGACAGGTAGTGTTTGAGGAGTGTTATAGATCAGGTACCTGGACAGGTAGTGTTTGAGGAGTGTTATAGATCAGGTACCTGGACAGGTAGTGTTTGAGGAGTGTTATAGATCAGGTACCTGGACAGGTAGTGTTTGAGGAGTGTTATAGATCAGGTACCTGGACAGGTAGTGTTTGAGGAGTGTTATAGATCAGGTACCTGGACAGGTAGTGTTTGAGGAGTGTTATAGATCAGGTACCTGGACAGGTAGTGTTTGAGGAGTGTTATAGATCAGGTACCTGGACAGGTAGTGTTTGAGGAGTGTTATAGAGCAGGTACCTGGACAGGTAGTGTTTGAGGAGTGTTATAGAGCAGGTACCTGGACAGGTAGTGTTTGAGGAGTGTTATAGAGCAGGTACCTGGACAGGTAGTGTTTGAGGAGTGTTATAGAGCAGGTACCTGGACAGGTAGTGTTTGAGGAGTGTTAAAGATCAGGTACCTGGACAGGTAGTGTTTGAGGAGTGTTATAGAGCAGGTACCTGGACAGGTAGTGTTTGAGGAGTGTTATAGAGCAGGTACCTGGACAGGTAGTGTTTTAGGAGTGTTATAGATCAGGTACCTGGACAGGTAGTGTTTGAGGAGTGTTATAGAGCAGGTACCTGGACAGGTAGTGTTTGAGGAGTGTTATAGATCAGGTACCTGGACAGGTAGTGTTTGAGGAGTGTTATAGAGCAGGTACCTGGACAGGTAGTGTTTGAGGAGTGTTATAGATCAGGTACCTGGACAGGTAGTGTTTGAGGAGTGTTATAGATCAGGTACCTGGACAGGTAGTGTTTGAGGAGTGTTAAAGATCAGGTACCTGGACAGGTAGTGTTTGAGGAGTGTTATAGATCAGGTACCTGGACAGGTAGTGTTTGAGGAGTGTTATAGAGCAGGTACCTGGACAGGTAGTGTTTGAGGAGTGTTATAGATCAGGTACCTGGACAGGTAGTGTTTGAGGAGTGTTATAGAGCAGGTACCTGGACAGGTAGTGTTTGAGGAGTGTTATAGATCAGGTACCTGGACAGGTAGTGTTTGAGGAGTGTTATAGAGCAGGTACCTGGACAGGTAGTGTTTGAGGAGTGTTATAGATCAGGTACCTGGACAGGTAGTGTTTGAGGAGTGTTATAGAGCAGGTACCTGGACAGGTAGTGTTTGAGGAGTGTTATAGAGCAGGTACCTGGACAGGTAGTGTTTGAGGAGTGTTATAGAGCAGGTACCTGGACAGGTAGTGTTTGAGGAGTGTTATAGATCAGGTACCTGGACAGGTAGTGTTTGAGGAGTGTTATAGATCAGGTACCTGGACAGGTAGTGTTTGAGGAGTGTTATAGAGCAGGTACCTGGACAGGTAGTGTTTGAGGAGTGTTATAGAGCAGGTACCTGGACAGGTAGTGTTTTAGGAGTGTTATAGATCAGGTACCTGGACAGGTAGTGTTTGAGGAGTGTTATAGAGCAGGTACCTGGACAGGTAGTGTTTGAGGAGTGTTATAGAGCAGGTACCTGGACAGGTAGTGTTTGAGGAGTGTTATAGATCAGGTACCTGGACAGGTAGTGTTTGAGGAGTGTTATAGAGCAGGTACCTGGACAGGTAGTGTTTGAGGAGTGTTATAGAGCAGGTACCTGGACAGGTAGTGTTTGAGGAGTGTTATAGAGCAGGTACCTGGACAGGTAGTGTTTGAGGAGTGTTATAGATCAGGTACCTGGACAGGTAGTGTTTGAGGAGTGTTATAGAGCAGGTACCTGGACAGGTAGTGTTTGAGGAGTGTTATAGAGCAGGTACCTGGACAGGTAGTGTTTGAGGAGTGTTATAGATCAGGTACCTGGACAGGTAGTGTTTGAGGAGTGTTATAGATCAGGTACCTGGACAGGTAGTGTTTGAGGAGTGTTATAGATCAGGTACCTGGACAGGTAGTGTTTGAGGAGTGTTATAGATCAGGTACCTGGACAGGTAGTGTTTGAGGAGTGTTATAGAGCAGGTACCTGGACAGGTAGTGTTTGAGGAGTGTTATAGAGCAGGTACCTGGACAGGTAGTGTTTGAGGAGTGTTATAGAGCAGGTACCTGGACAGGTAGTGTTTGAGGAGTGTTATAGATCAGGTACCTGGACAGGTAGTGTTTGAGGAGTGTTATAGATCAGGTACCTGGACAGGTAGTGTTTGAGGAGTGTTATAGAGCAGGTACCTGGACAGGTAGTGTTTTAGGAGTGTTATAGATCAGGTACCTGGACAGGTAGTGTTTGAGGAGTGTTATAGAGCAGGTACCTGGACAGGTAGTGTTTGAGGAGTGTTATAGAGCAGGTACCTGGACAGGTAGTGTTTGAGGAGTGTTATAGATCAGGTACCTGGACAGGTAGTGTTTGAGGAGTGTTATAGAGCAGGTACCTGGACAGGTAGTGTTTGAGGAGTGTTATAGAGCAGGTACCTGGACAGGTAGTGTTTGAGGAGTGTTATAGATCAGGTACCTGGACAGGTAGTGTTTGAGGAGTGTTATAGAGCAGGTACCTGGACAGGTAGTGTTTGAGGAGTGTTATAGAGCAGGTACCTGGACAGGTAGTGTTTGAGGAGTGTTATAGATCAGGTACCTGGACAGGTAGTGTTTGAGGAGTGTTATAGATCAGGTACCTGGACAGGTAGTGTTTTAGGAGTGTTATAGATCAGGTACCTGGACAGGTAGTGTTTGAGGAGTGTTATAGATCAGGTACCTGGACAGGTAGTGTTTGAGGAGTGTTATAGAGCAGGTACCTGGACAGGTAGTGTTTGAGGAGTGTTATAGATCAGGTACCTGGACAGGTAGTGTTTGAGGAGTGTTATAGAGTAGGTACCTGGACAGGTAGTGTTTGAGGAGTGTTATAGAGCAGGTACCTGGACAGGTAGTGTTTTAGGAGTGTTATAGATCAGGTACCTGGACAGGTAGTGTTTGAGGAGTGTTATAGAGCAGGTACCTGGACAGGTAGTGTTTGAGGAGTGTTATAGAGCAGGTACCTGGACAGGTAGTGTTTGAGGAGTGTTATAGATCAGGTACCTGGACAGGTAGTGTTTGAGGAGTGTTATAGATCAGGTACCTGGACAGGTAGTGTTTGAGGAGTGTTATAGATCAGGTACCTGGACAGGTAGTGTTTGAGGAGTGTTATAGAGCAGGTACCTGGACAGGTAGTGTTTGAGGAGTGTTATAGAGCAGGTACCTGGACAGGTAGTGTTTGAGGAGTGTTATAGATCAGGTACCTGGACAGGTAGTGTTTTAGGAGTGTTATAGATCAGGTACCTGGACAGGTAGTGTTTGAGGAGTGTTATAGAGCAGGTACCTGGACAGGTAGTGTTGAGGAGTGTTATAGATCAGGTACCTGGACAGGTAGTGTTTGAGGAGTGTTATAGAGCAGGTACCTGGACAGGTAGTGTTTGAGGAGTGTTATAGAGCAGGTACCTGGACAGGTAGTGTTTGAGGAGTGTTATAGATCAGGTACCTGGACAGGTAGTGTTTTAGGAGTGTTATAGATCAGGTACCTGGACAGGTAGTGTTTGAGGAGTGTTATAGATCAGGTACCTGGACAGGTAGTGTTTGAGGAGTGTTATAGAGCAGGTACCTGGACAGGTAGTGTTTGAGGAGTGTTATAGATCAGGTACCTGGACAGGTAGTGTTTTAGGAGTGTTATAGATCAGGTACCTGGACAGGTAGTGTTTGAGGAGTGTTATAGATCAGGTACCTGGACAGGTAGTGTTTGAGGAGTGTTATAGAGCAGGTATCTGGACAGGTAGTGTTTGAGGAGTGTTATAGAGCAGGTACCTGGACAGGTAGTGTTTGAGGAGTGTTATAGAGCAGGTACCTGGACAGGTAGTGTTTGAGGAGTGTTATAGAGCAGGTACCTGGACAGGTAGTGTTTGAGGAGTGTTATAGAGCAGGTACCTGGACAGGTAGTGTTTGAGGAGTGTTATAGAGCAGGTACCTGGACAGGTAGTGTTTTAGGAGTGTTATAGAGCAGGTACCTGGACAGGTAGTGTTTGAGGAGTGTTATAGAGCAGGTACCTGGACAGGTAGTGTTTGAGGAGTGTTATAGAGCAGGTACCTGGACAGGTAGTGTTTGAGGAGTGTTATAGAGCAGGTACCTGGACAGGTAGTGTTTGAGGAGTGTTATAGATCAGGTACCTGGACAGGTAGTGTTTGAGGAGTGTTATAGATCAGGTACCTGGACAGGTAGTGTTTGAGGAGTGTTATAGATCAGGTACCTGGACAGGTAGTGTTTGAGGAGTGTTATAGAGCAGCTACCTGGACAGGTAGTGTTTGAGGAGTGTTATAGAGCAGGTACCTGGACAGGTAGTGTTTGAGGAGTGTTATAGAGCAGGTACCTGGACAGGTAGTGTTTGAGGAGTGTTATAGAGCAGGTACCTGGACAGGTAGTGTTTGAGGAGTGTTAAAGAGCAGGTACCTGGACAGGTAGTGTTTGAGGAGTGTTATAGAGCAGGTACCTGGACAGGTAGTGTTTGAGGAGTGTTATAGAGCAGGTACCTGGACAGGTAGTGTTTTAGGAGTGTTATAGAGCAGGTACCTTGACAGGTAGTGTTTGAGGAGTGTTATAGATCAGGTACCTGGACAGGTAGTGTTTGAGGAGTGTTATAGATCAGGTACCTGGACAGGTAGTGTTTGAGGAGTGTTATAGATCAGGTACCTGGACAGGTAGTGTTTGAGGAGTGTTATAGATCAGGTACCTGGACAGGTAGTGTTTGAGGAGTGTTATAGATCAGGTACCTGGACAGGTAGTGTTTGAGGAGTGTTATAGAGCAGGTACCTGGACAGGTAGTGTTTGAGGAGTGTTATAGATCAGGTACCTGGACAGGTAGTGTTTGAGGAGTGTTATAGAGCAGGTACCTGGACAGGTAGTGTTTGAGGAGTGTTATATAGCAGGTACCTGGACAGGTAGTGTTTGAGGAGTGTTATAGATCAGGTACCTGGACAGGTAGTGCTTCTCACAGAGCGGGTTTGGTCCCTCTGCGCTTCCTCCTGAGAGAATCCTACAGTATGATTAAGTTATTCATACCTGTAGGGACCGGGAGTTTGATGCCCTTCACTATGGTCAACACCATGTCACTCACTACCTGTTAGCGAGGGGATGATCTTACTGGATAGAAACACAAGGAATGGGGAAATGTAGGGTGTGTGTGTGCTGCTCGGCCCAGTGTATCTATCAGCCTCTAGACATTGGCATGGATCAGTAAATCAGTTAATCAATAAGAGGGTGGATGAAAAGACTGGGCCAGTGTCTCTATGCCTCAGTCTCTGTCAGGGACAGTCAATGCAGCCATCTGTCGGCCGTGGACACACACATGCACACACAAACGTTTCAGGGAAATCATTCTTATTCAATGCCTGGAACTGGAAAAAGCCATAGGGTTGTCTGGCTGTACTTACCTCACCTTGCACTAGCAGAAACGAACTAGCAGAAACGAACCCCAGGACTGGACTGGACCCAGGACTGGACTGGACTGAATAGCTATATCACAACACCACCACTAGAGGGCCACAGCTCTGGTCTCTTAATGCACTTGTAACAAGCCCCTGTACGTGTAGAAGGTGAGTTCCTCTATGTGTCATTTGTGACTGGGTGTGTTGTGTGTGGTGTGTGTGTTGGTAGTGTACCTGTATGTGTTGAAGGTGCGTTCCTCTCTGTATGAGGGTAACAGGTGTCCCCTACTCTGTACCTGTTTCACTACCCCCAGGTGTCTCCTACACCCCTCTGACAGCACCTCCAACCTGTCTAAACAATACACATTCTCACATCAACGGTGTCGTTCTGCGTGTCTGACCTGTCCTAAGGCAGCACATGTCCACCTGTCTGCTATCCTTATATAACGTATATATCGTTTATCAATGCACAAGAGGTAATGAAAAGGGCCAGTACAGACCTAGTTGTCTCAGTGATCTCCCCCATGTGGGTGACCTGCTGGCACAGACACGTCTGATGGAGGGAGGAGAGGCACAGAGTCAGTTAGGGTACTGTGATAACCATTGTAATTCATTGTGTAATAAAGGAAGTGTTATAGTAACCTGTTGTTGCTGTGTGAGGACCTCTATCAGCTGGTTGTACTGGTCTGAGGCCCCAGGAGGCACTGGGAGGGGCTGGGAGTGGACTTGTACCTTGTCTTCTGTTCTTGACATCTAGAATGACAACACAGTGGTGGAGGTGAAAACATAGAGGATGACTTGAAGCAGCTAGAGAGGAGAGGATATATACCATGATCGTGCTGCCAGGGGGCTCCTTCTTACTGGCAGGACAAGTCATGTGACTGAGGCTGGTGTCTGTCTCTGTCTGTTGTTTGAGTGGTTCGTCTGGGGGAGGAGGAGATGGAAACAACCAGTCCGCCTCAGGAGAGAGAGAATTAGTAAGCGACCTCCTCTCGCTCCCTCATTAGCCCTCTTCATTAGCCTACTCCCATTATAGAGATCAAGCCCTCAGAAAAATTAAATGAGAGGGAGACTGTCCTTTTTTGTTTGAAGTTCTCTCAAAAAGCTGTTATTAATTACCAGACCACTGTCTGTACTAGCTACCCTTAAAGCTTCAATGGAATATATGAACTACATATGGGATTATTATGCACTGAAATAATGACATTGGTGTTACTGGGGAGAGAGCAGTAATCGATGGAGTAGTAGTCTGAGCTCCAGCACTACTGCCAGTTCCCATTGTGGTGTAATGATAAGGACTCACCAGCAGGGGACTGTATAGAGCTGATGACCACTCACTCCTCTCAGATGCCTCTTCAACCATCACCTCTAATTTCTGAGAGATGAAGAAAGGGAGGGGGATGAGATGGATGGAGAGAGAGAATGAATGAGAGGGGTGAAGGGAGAGAGAGAGGGAGGGGGGAGGAAGAGGAAGAGGAAGGAAGAGCGGGGGTAGAAGAGAGCGAGAGACACACAGAAATACACACGAGCAAGCAAACAAACCATTAACTTGACTTATGACCCTCATTATTGACTCTATTATATTGCATGGTGCTGAGGCCATCTATCAGACTGACTGTTGTGTACTCACACACACATACACACAAAAGCTTCTGCTAAATGGCATATACACACACACACACACACACACACACATTATCCTGAGGAGAGTTATGAGAGACGTCTGCCCTCGATGACCGGGGAGAATATACTGTACGGCTGTGACCCAGATCCCTGGTTGGTTGGTGGGCACAGGAAAGGATGCCACGCTGTTGGCATCTTGGCTGTGTGTCATGTTTGGGCATGTGGTGTGTGACTCGCCTTAGTCAGGTGAGAGTGAATGAGTGGTGTGTGTGGTACCTTTGCTGTCCGATAGTAACGTCTGGCTAGCTCCATGTCTCCTGCCCGCTTGGCCTGGACTGCTGCCACTCTGTACTCTCTGTCTGCTCAGGACCAAGCCCTGAGGATCTGGATGAACACACACATCCATATCAACACCACTGTATACTGTAGTAGCCAGTGGAAGAGCATCCATCCCTGATCCACAGTCAACCAACACAGTGGCTTCCAATATTTCCTCTGTTATATAATTCATCGTCTCCTCATTAACACTAAGAGGAAACTATCATTCCATGACTTTAAGCAGTAGGAGTGTCTTCACACCCCACAAACCACACTTACAGTCAGGGTCCTGTCCTATAACACACAGTGAGCCCAGCCCGGGATCAATAGCTAATTCACTCTCAGTCTGTGGAGACGAAGGGGACCCACACACAGTGATCAATCACAGCAGACTGAGAGGGCAGATCACGTTGTGAAAGCCACGCCTACAAATCTCATTAAGAGAAGGCCACGGTTTAATATGATTGATGATAAAGAACTGACTGTCGGGTTTGGAGATGCAGTAACAACTCAAGCTTGGGTTGTGGTTGGGTGGAGCCGAGAGATGCTGGTGCCAAGTGTGTGTGTCTAATTCTGGCGCGGGAGTCAGAGAGTTAGGTGTGTGTGTGTGTGTGTGTGTGTGTGTGTGTGTGTGTGTGTGTGTGTGTGTGTGTGTGTGTGTGCGTGTGTGTGTGTGTGTGTCTAATTCTGGCGCGGGAGTCAGAAAGTTAGGTGAGTGTGTGTGTGTGTGTGCATGTCTGTTCCGAGTCCCAGTCTGTCATCTACACAGTACTTAGTTAGTTGACAATATGCACCCTTGTACATGATTGACTGAGCTCTGGTTGGCTGGGTGTGTCCGAGGGGGTTGGCTCAACATATATATGGATTATGTTGATTTATGGCCATTCAATTCACATCACGCAATTCATTTTTATTGATCTATTGGTAAAACAATTTAATATTATGCAACAAAGAAACCACAAGATTCAACCATTCAGCGGTAATGTGTGTAGTTCTGATATGAATTCCATTGCATTCTTTGCATTTGTCTCAGAAAGGCTCGACTTAAAATGCCAGTATATGACAATGTGCATACATATTTGTGATCTATATTGAGTATCTATCTATTCGTTCCACCCTCTTCACCTGGTCTGCTCTTATGAACCTGTGTTATCTACTGCTCTGCCCTAACCCATCCTCCAAGGTAACAACCTGTGTTCTCTGCTGCTCTGCCCTAACCCATCCTCCAAGGTAACAACCTGTGTTCTCTACTGCTCTGCCCTAACCCATCCTCCAAGGGAACAACCTGTGTTCTCTACTGCTCTGCCCTAACCCATCCTCTAAGGTAACAACCTGTGTTCTCTACTGCTCTGCCCTAACCCATCCTCCAAGGTAACAACCTGTGTTCTCTACTGCTCTGCCCTAACCCATCCTCCAAGGTAACAACCTGTGTTCTCTACTGCTGTGCCCTAAACCATCCTCCAAGGTAACAATGAGGGTGTCAAGATACATGTCAATCATCTCAATGAGGAGGGGCTCCAACGGAGACGAGCCAATAGGAGACATGAGGCCATGAGAGCACATTGGATTGGTCGTGAAACTTGCATGGTTCTGTACTCCACTCCCCCATTATCTTCTTCAACTCTGCCTGGTAAATTGAACACATGATTGCAATGTGATGTTAATGTCAATAGGCGCTTTGCATGAAAAAACATGTCATGTGCACAGATCTCAAGTTTAGTTTAGCCATTGCCTGTCCATCCGTGTCTGAGTGGGTTTATGGTTGTGTCTCTTTTTGATCCAGGTTGTCTCACCAGACCTAGTAACAGTTCCTTACCACAAGCTCTGTGTCTGCTTCTAGATCCCACAGTTCCTCTCCTCCTTCCTCCTCCTCCTCTTCACTGGAATCCTGCATATAAAACAGGGCCTGTTCGTACTCTTGTCGTACAACGGTGGCCTTAGAGTGCACTTTGAGCCACAGACCTAGGTTGAGAGGAAACACCACCGATACTCAATGCCATTTTCTTGATCACACAGGCCTGCAATTGACTGATTTGATATTTGAGAGTCTCATAGCACTTCTTCAATACTGTGAACAGTATTAGGTCATTATGTCTCACCTGCCTCACCCTCAGCATTCTTTCACCTGCTGTCTGAACCTCAACATCGACTACAGGTTACACCCTCTGCACGTCAAGCTGAGAGATGGATGGAGGAGGAGAAAGGATGGATGGGGAAGAAGAGAAGGGTGTGATGCTGTTGGAGAAGAAAGGGATGGAGAGAAGGATAAGAGAGAAGGAGGGATAGACGCCTTTTGCCCATCTGTGATAATACAGAGGACTGAATATTCTATGAAAGATTTTTCATTAGTGCTCCTAACTTATTGGCGGTGGCTGTGCTTGTATGAAACACCTGTTGGACAAGAGCCTCTTGGCTCTACACACAGTCTTATTTCCATCATAATGACAGATGGAGGCTGCCTCATTATACCCATTAAAAGAGGCGCTACCGTGGGCAAACAGCCGAGTCCATGCTGGGTTAGAGTACCAGAAAGTTCCATAATCACAGGGTCAATATTACTCATTAATCCACTAAGGGTTAAGGTTGGGATTTTGGGACCCCTCTAAGAAAGGTAGTCAGACACCAAGACTGGAGGCCGCTGTGTAATAGGGTGAGCTGGTGTAAATGCATCCGAGGGGGTGTAACACACAAATGTAGGAGCTGGATTTGGTGGGTAGAAAACTGCACTTATGATGACACTGTTAACAAAGGTGTGCTGATTGGTCTATACACTATTAATGGTGTGTTAGTCACCAGACAGAGTCCCAGGGGAGTGACGCAACAAACTGCTGAGACTGTCTCTCTCTTTGGTAATTACACGTAATTACTCAGTAACTAATAACTAATTTCACACAGACTATAGCCAGTATCAATTCACCAAAACTGATCTTATCAGCATCATCATACTCATGTTAGCCTATCATCATCATACTTGTGTTAGCCTATCATCATCATTATACTCATGTTAGCCTATCATCATCATCATACTCATATTAGCTTATCAGCATCATCATACTCATGTTAGCCTATCAGCATCATCATACTCATATTAGCCTATCAGCATCATCATACTCATATTAGCCTATCAGCATCATCATACTCATGTTAGCCTATCAGCATTATCCTACTCATGTTAGCCTATCAGCATCATCCCACTCATGTTAGCCTATCAGCATCATCATACTCATGTTAGCCTATCAGCATCATCCCACTCATGTTAGCCTATCAGCATCATCATACTCATGTTAGCCTATCAGCATCATCATACTCATGTTAGCCTATCAGCATCATCATACTCATATTAGCCTATCAGCATCATCCTACTCATATTAGCCTATCAGCATCATCATACTCATGTTAGCCTATCAGCATCATCATACTCATGTTAGCCTATCAGCATCATCATACTCATGTTAGCCTATCAGCATCATCATACTCATGTTAGCCTATCAGCATCATCATACTCATGTTAGCCTAGCTTACCTTTCTGTCTCCTCCAAATCAAATGTATTTATATAGCCCTTCGTACATCAGCTGATATCTCAAAGTGCTGTACAGAAACCCAGCCTAAAACCCCAAACAGCAAGCAATGCAGGTGTAGAAGCACGGTGGCTAGGAAAAACTCCCTAGGAAGGCCAAAACCTAGGAAGAAACCTAGAGAGGAACCAGGCTATGTGGGGTGGCCAGTCCTCTTCTGGCTGTGCCGGGTGGAGATTATAACAGAACATGGCCAAGATGTTCAAATGTTCATAAATGACCAGCATGGTCCAATAATAATAATCACAGGCAGAACAGTTGAAGCTGGAGGTGGACTGGGGACAGCAAGGAGTCATCATGTCAGGTAGTGGTGGCATGGTCCTAGGGCTCAGGTCCTCCGAGAGAGAGAGAGAAAGAGAGAATTAGAGAGAGCATACTTAAATTCACACAGGACACCGGATAAGACAGGATAAGTACTCCAGATATAACAAACTGACCCTAGCCCCCCGACACATAAACTACTACAGCATAAATACTGGAGGCTGAGACAGGAGGGGTCAGGAGACACTGTGGCCTGAGGAGGAGGGTCCTCCATGCTGTCACTCATGGTCGACCAATCAGAGTCAGATCAGAATGTGCAGTACCTGTAAACAAAACATGATGTCAGATATTTGGTTATTTCTAATCTCATTCCCAGACACTTCTGCCCAAAGTTGTTCAAAACCTGACTTTCTCTGGAAAACAAATGACTATCTCTCTCTCTCTGACTCTTTCTGATAATTTATGAGTCCTTCATAGACAGCATTCTGTAAAAGTTTTGCATTGTAAATGGCCCCTATAGACCACTATATAAAGGTAAACCTATTACGCCTCATGCTAGTGTAACCCCAGTCTACTTGATGTGTAATTTAACACACCTAGCCATGTAAGACTGTATCAGGTAGTTCACCTTTGTCAAACACACCATGAATACGTTATATTAGGATATCTTCATTATGTGTCTGTTCTTGTCAGCTGTATGCACCGGATACAATGATGTGAAATGCTCATGACTGTAAAAAATCATAACATTACCATGTCGAGGTGAGGGAAAAGGTTAAGGAAAATTGGAAAATGACTTCCTCCTTCTCACTGTTTCCAATGGTAACACGCACAACCAATCATAGAGACTTCTGAAGTGAACATCGTCCTTTTGTCTCTCTGCTGCATGTTGCGGGTCGCAGACGATGATTTATATATACATTGGTTGCAGCAAGTGAGTTGAACCTAATATTTTAACAATAAAATGTATGCTATTATATAGCCTCTATACTTTATAATCTCTATACAGGCCTGGCCTGTCAACTCTGGATTAAAGCATCTGTTTAATGTTTAGAGGAACAGTCTATAGACTGGAACAGCCACTGCATCTAGCCAGCCCAGTGAACTACTTCATGTGTGCCATAAAGGTCCAGACCTCTTGTCACAGACTAGAGAGCCTTCACTTATGTTCCTGCACCATGATGGCATGAACGATGGAAACAAAAAGCAAAACGGTTTATAACCATGTAACTACATACAGTGCCTTCAGAAAGCATTAACACCCCTTGACTTATTACACATTTTCTTTTGTTACAGCCTGGATTCAAAATGATACCCCATAATACCCCATAATGACAAAGTGAAAACATGTTTTTTGTAATTTTAGCAAATACTTTGAAAATAAAATACAGAAATATCTCATTTACATAAGTATTCACCCCCCTTTGGAATAAAACTCCAAATGGAGCTCCAATTTCCTTTGATTATCCTTGAGATGTCACTACAACTTGATTGGAGTCCACCTGTGGCCAATTCAATTGTTTGGACATGATTTAGTAAGAAACACACCTTTCTATATAAGGTCCCACAGTTGACAGTGCATGTCAGAGAAGAAACTATATCAAGTCCAGGGAACTATCCGTAGATCTACGAAATAGATTTGTGATGGGGCATATATCTGAGGAAGGGTATAAAACTATTTATAGAGTGTTGAAAGTTCCCAAGACCACAGTGGTCTCTGTCATTGGGAAATGGAACTACCCAGACTCTGCTTAGAGCTGGCCATTTGACCACACTGAGAAACTGGGCAAGAAGGAACTTGGTCAGGGAGGTGACCAAGAACCCGATGACTACTCTGACAGAACTACAGAGTTCCTCGGCTGATATTTGAGAAACTGCCAGAACAGTCTCTACAGCACAACACTAATCTGGGCGTTATGGGAGAGTGGCCAGACAGAAGCCACTCCTGAGAAATAGGCACATGACGGCATACCGGGAGCTTGCAAAAAGGCACGTGATATACTCAGAGAATAAGGCAAAACATTCTGTGGTCTGCTGAGACAATATTTTTACTCTTTGGCCTGAATGCAAAGCACTATGTCTGGAGAAAACCAGGCACAGGTCATCATCCGTCAAAAATCATCCCTACCATGAAACATGGTGGCGGCAGCATTATGCTGTGGGGATGGTTTTCAGCAGCAGGGACTGGGATACTGGTAAGGATAAGAGGAGGATAATGGAGCCAAATACAGGCAAATCCTTGATGAGAACCTGCTTCAGAGTGCAAACGACCTTAGACTGGGGCGAAGATTTATGTCCCAACAGGCGAATGACCCCGAGTATACGGCCAAAATAATGCTGAAAAGACTTCAGAACAGGAATGTGAAAGTCTTTAAATGGCCCAGCCAAAGCCCAGACTTAAATCTCATTGAAAATCTGTAGAACAACTTGAAGATTGCTGTTCACCGCTGCTCCCCATCTAACTTAATGGAGCTTGAGAAAATATGCAAGGAAGAATGGGGAAAAATGCCCAAATCCAGATGTTCAAAGCTGATATAGACATACCTAAGACAACTCAAAGCTGATATTGACATACCCAAGACAACTCAAAGCTGATATAGACATACCTAAGACAACTCAAAGCTGATATAGACATACCCAAGACAACTCAAAGCTGATATAGACATACCTAAGACAACTCAAAGCTGATATTGTCATGTTGTCTTGTCTCTGTCCTTTCCCTTCACCCTGTCTCCCTCTGCTGGTCGTGTTAGGTTACCTTTTCTCCCCCGCTTTCCCCCAGCTGTCCCTTGTCTCCTCTAACTACCCATTCACCCCGTTCCCCACCTGTTCCCTTTTTTCCCTCTGATTAGGTCCCTATATCTCTCTCTGTTTCTGCTCCTGTCCTTGTCGGATTCTTGTTTGTTTGTGTCATTCATGCCTGAACCAGACTGTCGTCATGTTTGCTGTAACCTTGTCCTGTCCTGTCGGAATCTGCCGGTCCATCTGAGCCTACCTATGTTTGGTAATTAAAGAAGCTCTGTTTAAGTTGATTCGCTTTTGGGTCCTCATTCACGCACCGTAACAGAAGAATCCGACCAAGAATGGACCCAGCGACTTCGGATCCTCTCCACTCAGCCGTCGAGATCCAGGGAGCGATGCTAGGCAGACACAAGCAGGAATTGTCTGCTGCTCGACATGCCGTTGAGACCCTGGCCACCCAAGTCTCCAACCTCACAGAACAGGTTCACCATCTCCGCCTCGATCCACCGGCCACTTCCAGGGCTTTCGAATCTCCGGAGCCCAGAATCAATAACCCGCCGTGTTACTCTGGGGAGCCCACTGAATGCCGCTCGTTCCTCACCCAGTGTGATATTGTGTTTTCTCTCCAGCCCAACACTTACTCCAGGAGCACTGCTCGTGTCGCCTACGTCATATCTCTCCTTATTGGACGGGCTCGTGAGTGGGGCACGGCAATCTGGGAGGCAAGGGCTGAGTGTACTAACCAGTATCAAGACTTTAAGGAGGAGATGATACGGGTTTTTGATCGATCTGTTTTTGGGGAGGAGGCTTCCAGGGCCCTGTCTTCCCTATGTCAAGGCAATCGATCCATAACAGACTACTCTATTGAGTTTCGCACTCTTGCTGTCTCCAGTGGCTGGAACGAGCCGGCCTTGCTCGCTCGTCTTCTGGAGGGTTTCCGCGCAGAGGTAAAGGATGAGATTCTCTCCCGGGAGGTTCCTTCCAGCGTGGATTCCTTGATTGAACTCGCTATTCGCATTGAGCGACGGGTTGATCTTCGTCACCGAGCTCGTGGAAAGGAGCTCGCGCTCTCCGTCGCCTCCCTCTCCGCATCACTACCATCTTCCTCTGCCGGCTCGGGTGCTGAGCCCATGCAGCTGGGAGGTATCCGCATCTCGACTGAGGAGAGGGAACGGAGAATCACCAACCGCCTCTGTCTCTATTGCGGTTCCGCTGGTCATTTTGTCACTTCATGTCCAGTAAAAGGCCAGAGCTCGTCAGTAAGCGGAGGGCTACTGGTGAGCGCTACTACTCCTGTCTCTCCTTCAAGATCCTGCACTACCTTGTCGGTCCATCTACGCTGGACCGGTTCGTCAGCTTCCTGCAGTGCCTTAATAGACTCTGGGGCGGAGGGCTGTTTTATGGACGAGACCTGGGCTCGGGAACATGACATTCCTCTCAGACAGTTAAAGGAGCCCACGGCCTTGTTCGCCCTGGATGGTAGTCCTCTCCCCAGGATTCAGCGTGAGACGCTACCTTTAACCCTCACTGTTTCTGGTAATCATAGTGAAACCATTTCTTTTTTAATTTTTCGTTCACCTTTTACACCTGTTGTTTTGGGCCATCCCTGGCTAGTTTGTCATAATCCTTCCATTAATTGGTCTAGTAATTCTATCCTCTCCTGGAACGTCTCTTGTCATGTGAAATGTTTAATGTCTGCTATCCCTCCTGTTTCCTCTGTCTCTTCTTCACAGGAGGAGCCTGGTGATTTGACAGGGGTGCCGGAGGAATATCACGATCTGCGCACGGTGTTCAGTCGGTCCAGGGCCACCTCTCTTCCTCCACACCGGTCGTATGATTGTAGTATTGATCTCCTTCCGGGAACCACCCCCCCCCGGGGTAGACTATACTCTCTGTCGGCTCCCGAACGTAAGGCTCTCGAAGATTATTTGTCTGTAGCTCTTGACGCCGGTACCATAGTCCCCTCCTCCTCTCCCGCCGGAGCGGGGTTTTTTTTTGTCAAGAAGAAGGACGGGTCTCTGCGCCCCTGCATAGATTATCGAGGGCTGAATGACATAACAGTGAAGAATCGTTATCCGCTTCCTCTTATGTCTTCAGCCTTCGAGATCCTGCAGGGAGCCAGGTTTTTCACTAAGTTGGACCTTCGTAACGCTTACCATCTCGTGCGCATCAGGGAGGGGGACGAGTGGAAGACGGCGTTTAACACTCCGTTAGGGCACTTTGAATACCGGGTTCTTCCTTTCGGCCTCGCTAACGCTCCAGCTGTCTTTCAGGCATTAGTCAATGATGTCCTGAGAGACATGCTGAACATCTTTGTTTTCGTTTACCTTGACGATATCCTGATTTTTTCACCGTCACTCCAGATTCATGTTCAGCGCGTTCGACGTGTCCTCCAGCGCCTTTTAGAGAATTGTCTTTTTGTGAAGGCTGAGAAGTGCACTTTTCATGCCTCCTCCGTCACATTTCTCGGTTCTGTTATTTCCGCTGAAGGCATTAAGATGGATCCCGCTAAGGTCCAAGCTGTCATTGATTGGCCCGTCCCTAAGTCACGCGTCGAGCTGCAGCGCTTTCTCGGCTTCGCGAACTTCTATCGTCGTTTCATCCGTAATTTCGGTCAGGTGGCAGCTCCTCTCACAGCCCTTACTTCTGTCAAGACGTGCTTCAAGTGGTCCGTTTCCGCCCAGGGAGCTTTTGATCTCCTCAAGAATCGTTTTACATCCGCTCCTATCCTTGTTACACCTGACGTCTCTAGACAGTTCGTTGTCGAGGTTGACGCGTCAGAGGTGGGAGTGGGAGCCATCCTTTCTCAGCGCTCCCTCTCTGACGACAAGGTCCACCCATGCGCGTATTTTTCTCATCGCCTGTCGCCGTCGGAACGTAACTATGATGTGGGTAACCGCGAACTGCTCGCCATCCGGTTAGCCCTAGGCGAATGGCGACAGTGGTTGGAGGGGGCGACCGTTCCTTTTGTCGTTTGGACTGACCATAGGAACCTTGAGTACATCCGTTCTGCCAAACGACTTAATGCGCGTCAGGCGCGTTGGGCGCTGTTTTTCGCTCGTTTCGAGTTCGTGATTTCTTATCGTCCGGGCTCTAAGAACACCAAGCCTGATGCTTTGTCTCGTCTCTTCAGTTCTTCAGTAGCCTCCACTGACCCCGAGGGGATTCTCCCTGAGGGGCGTGTTGTCGGGTTGACTGTCTGGGGAATTGAGAGGCAGGTAAAGCAAGCACTCACTCAAACTCCGTCGCCGCGCGCTTGTCCTAGGAACCTTCTTTTCGTTCCCGTTCCTACTCGTCTGGCCGTTCTTCAGTGGGCTCACTCTGCCAAGTTAGCCGGCCACCCTGGCGTTCGGGGTACGCTTGCTTCCATTCGCCAGCGTTTCTGGTGGCCCACCCGGGAGCATGACACGCGTCGTTTCGTGGCTGCTTGTTCGGTCTGCGCGCAGACTAAGTCCGGTAACTCTCCTCCTGCCGGCCGTCTCAGGCCGCTTCCTATTCCCTCTCGACCGTGGTCTCACATCGCCTTAGATTTTGTCACCGGACTGCCTTCGTCAGCGGGGAAGACTGTTATTCTTACGGTTGTCGATAGGTTCTCTAAGGCGGCTCATTTCATTCCCCTTGCTAAGCTTCCTTCTGCTAAAGAGACGGCACAAATCATCATCGAGAATGTTTTCAGAATTCATGGCCTTCCGTCAGACGTCGTTTCGGACAGAGGTCCGCAATTCACGTCTCAATTTTGGAGGGAGTTTTGCCGTTTGATTGGGGCTTCCGTCAGTCTCTCTTCCGGCTTTCACCCCCAGTCTAACGGTCAAGCAGAACGGGCCAATCAGACTATTGGTCGCATCTTACGCAGTCTTTCTTTTCGCAACCCTGCGTCTTGGTCAGAACAGCTCCCCTGGGCAGAATACGCCCACAACTCGCTTCCTTCGTCTGCGACCGGGCTATCTCCTTTTCAGAGTAGCCTCGGGTACCAGCCTCCGTTGTTCTCATCTCAGTTCGCCGAGTCCAGCGTCCCCTCCGCTCAGGCTTTTGTCCAACGTTGCGAGCGCACCTGGAAGAGGGTCAGGTCTGCACTTTGCCGTTATAGGGCGCAGACTGTGAGAGCTGCTAATAAGCGTAGAACTAAGAGCCCTAGGTATTGTCGCGGTCAGAGAGTTTGGCTCTCCACTCAGAACCTTCCCCTTAAGACGGCTTCTCGCAAGTTGACCCCGCGGTTCATTGGTCCATTCCGTATCTCTCAGGTCATTAATCCTGTCGCAGTGCGACTTCTTCTTCCGCGATATCTTCGTCGCGTCCACCCGGTCTTCCATGTCTCCTGTGTTAAGCCCGTTCTTCGCGCCCCCGCTCGTCTTCCCCCCCCCCCCCCCATCCTTGTCGAGGGCGCACCTATCTACAGGGTCCGTAAGATCTTGGACATGCGTCCTCGGGGCCGTGGTCATCAGTACCTAGTTGACTGGGAGGGGTACGGTCCTGAGGAGAGGAGTTGGGTTCCCTCTCGGGACGTGCTGGACCGTGCGCTGATTGATGATTTCCTCCGTTGCCGCCAGGTTTCCTCCTCGAGTGCGCCAGGAGGCGCTCGGTGAGTGGGGGGGTACTGTCATGTTGTCTTGTCTCTGTCCTTTCCCTTCACCCTGTCTCCCTCTGCTGGTCGTGTTAGGTTACCTTTTCTCCCCCGCTTTCCCCCAGCTGTCCCTTGTCTCCTCTAACTACCCATTCACCCCGTTCCCCACCTGTTCCCTTTTTTCCCTCTGATTAGGTCCCTATATCTCTCTCTGTTTCTGCTCCTGTCCTTGTCGGATTCTTGTTTGTTTGTGTCATTCATGCCTGAACCAGACTGTCGTCATGTTTGCTGTAACCTTGTCCTGTCCTGTCGGAATCTGCCGGTCCATCTGAGCCTACCTATGTTTGGTAATTAAAGAAGCTCTGTTTAAGTTGATTCGCTTTTGGGTCCTCATTCACGCACCGTAACAGATATAGACATACCTAAGACAACACAAAGCTGATATAGACATACCTAAGACAACTCAAAGCTGATATAGACATACCTAAGACAACTCAAAGCTGTACTTTCTGCCAAAGGTGCTTCTAATAAGTATTGACTCGGGCATGTGAATACTTAGGGAAATTAGATATTTCTGTATTTCCTTTTCGATAAATTTGCAAAAATGAATAAAAACATGTTTTCGTCTTGTCTTTAATGGTTATTGTTTCTAGATGGGTGAATTCAGGCGATTACACAAGAAAATGTGGAATAAGTCAAGGATAATGAATACTTCTGAAGTCACTGTACATGTGGTGGTGGCCTAGCATGTATCAACAACAGGGGTGTGGTGGACTTTGAATCGATATCTCTTCGCTCAGAATAACAGAGAGGGTTTTCATAATAGACCATTTAACTGTAGGCTAAAAACGTACATTTGGTATGAGAGTCACATCCCAGTCTCAGACTCACAGCATCCATACAGTATGTATTGTTTTCCTCCCAGACAACCCCCCCAGCACACCGGTGGGCTATGAGATGAGCTATGACTTTGCTCTCCTGGCTCTGTGATGCAGGTCCGCTGTGCGTGTGCAGACTGGGGATGACCAAAGCACTTTACATAATCTCAGTTTCTCTCTTTCTCTCTCTCTCTTTCTCTCTCTCTCTCTCTCTCTCTATCACCTGTCTGCTCCTCTCTCTTGCAGACATGTGTTTCTCTTTCTCTCACACCACGCCCCTGTCTATACTGCACACACACATTCTCTTTTTCTCACACTCAGATATACACACTCTCTCTTTCCCATTTCTGCTGCCATTGTTTTTCCTTTTTGGAGTATTTTCTTTTTTGCTGCCATAGTGAACACTCTTAGACTGAATTTGGAATGCTGTATTACTGTCACTTGTGAGTACACTGTATCTGTGTACTTTGTGTGTTTGTGACAACAGGTCACAAGAGTTTCACCACCTCAATGTTGGGTGTCAGTTGGAGATCAGTAGATTGAATTGACAAACCTTCCGATTCCAAATTAGAAGCCATTGAACTGGTTCCTAAGGGGATCACTGGAACAACAGGTATAGTCCCAGGCCATCAATCATCATCTCAGTCGGGTATGAATGGCTTGTGTTTCAGCTTAGGGGAGATGGTGGCAGCTTTGATGGTGTGTGTTGTTTAGGAGTGTTTACATGGATGTTGACTGTGGGGTTGTCCTCTCCTGCTCTTAGTGGAGAGCACACACATACTGTAGGCCATTTATTAAAAAAACACAGTTACAAGATACCACTACCAGTCATGCAATGCTCAACATGCACACATATTTACAGAATTCTCAAGCATTCCGTTATTATTGTATTAACAAAGGACGCCTTTAAAAGACTAGGAAATCTAGAAGTAGCCAAAGCAGCTGATCCTGGCTTTGACGTGTTTGCCCTCTCCTTGTGCTCTTGGTACTGTGACTGACCTCCCAACTGAAGATCATAAAACTGCAGGAAAGAGAGAGAGAGGAAGGAAGGGAAGGCTGGTTGGAGTGAGAAAGAGAGAGACAGACAGGGAGAGAGAGAGAGAGAGAGAGAGAGAGCGAGAGCGAGAGGGAGAGAGAGGCAGAGAGCGATAGGGAGAATGGGGAGGGAGCAAAAGAGACATAGGTATGGGTGAGACATAGAGAGATAGAGTAGGAGCGGGTGAGAAGGACAGAGAGAGTTGTGTGAAAGAGATGGAGTGAGGCAGAAGAGTGACAGAGGCTGTGAGTGAGGGAGATGTGAGAGTGAGGCGTGGAAAAAGTGTAACAAGACTGAGACAGCATACGGTGAAGAGGATATGAGGAGTTGTGAGAGAGCGAGGGAGAGAGAGAGAAAGGAGATGGTAGAGAGATTGAAGGAGTTATTAGAGAAAGAGAGGAAGGAAGCCTGTGGGTTGGTGTAGAGGAGTAGGGTGAGGTGTGGCCTCATATCGCTGGTTTATGAGCATGTGTTCACTGTGATTTACACCCGTCTGACTGCAGAGGGACAGGAGTAGGCCTGTGCATGGGAGAGAGAAAAAGGAAGAGAGAGAGAGAGGGGAAAAGAGAGAGGCCCTAGACTCCACAGACCCACGCCTTAAAGTTAATGAAAAAGCAGCTTTCAACCAGCCAGTCCCTGTCTCTGTCACTAACCATAATGATAAAGCTTTGGAGCACCTTAAATTCAATTTTTGCTAAAAAGGCAAACTCAGCTCCATCATTCATAGAATCAGATGGCTCATTCATCACAGAAACCACTGATATTGCCAACTACCTTAATGATTTTTCATTGGCAAAATTTGCTAACTTAGACATGACATGTGAGCAACAAATGCCGACGCTACACATCCAAGTATAACTGAGCAAATTATGGAAGACAAGCATTGTAATTTTTAATTCACTCGAAAAGTGAGTGTGGAAGAGGTAAAACAATTTTAGTTGTCCATCAACAATGAAAAGCCACCTGGGTCTGACAACTTGGATGGAAAATTACTGAGGATAATTGTGGACGATATTGCCACTTCTATTTGCCATATCTTCAATCTAAGCCTACAAGAAAGCGTATGCCCTCAGGCCTAAAGAGAAACAAAAGTCAATCCGCTATCCATGAATAGTAAAGTCCCCTTTACTGGCTCAAATAGCAGGCCAATCAGCCTGTTACCAACCCTTAGTAAACTTTGTGAAAAAATTGTTTGACCAGATGCAATGCTATTTTACAGTAAAAAATTGACAACAGACTTTCAGCACGCTTATAGGGAAGGACATTCAACATGCACGGCACTTTCACAAATTACTGATGATTAGCGGAGAGAAATTGATGATAATGTTTGTTAGTATTCAGTGTGGCTTTTGACATTATCGATCATAGTCTGCTACAGTATGGTTGATAAAGAGTTATCTGTCTAACAGAACACAGAGGGTGTTATTTAATGGAAGCCTCTCCAGCATAATCCAGGTAGAATTCATAATCCAGGAATTCCCCAGGGCAGCTGTGTAGGTCCCTTACTTTTTTTTTCTATGTATGTGGATGACTCAACACTTCACACATCAGCTACTAGATCAAGTGAAATTACTTCAATACTTACAAAGAGCTGCAGTCAGTTTCAGAATGGTTGGCAATAAATAAGTTAGTCCTAAATATTTCAAAATCTAAAAGCATTGTGTTTGGGTCAAATAATTAATTAAACCCTAAACCTCAACTAACCTCAATCTTGTAATGAATAATGTGGAAATTGAGCAAATTGAGGTTACAACTGCTTGGAGTAACCCTGGATTGTAAACTGTCATGGTCAAAACATGTTAATGCAAGAGTAGCTAAAATGGGGAGAAGTCTGTCCATAATAAAGCGCTGCTCTGCCTTCTTAACAACATTGTCAACAAGGCAGGTCCTACAGGCCCTAGTTTTGTCACACCTGGACTACTGTCCAGTCGTGTAGTCAGGTGCCACAAAGAGGGACTAAGGAACATTGGCTCAGAACGCCAGCATGGCTGGCTCTTAAATGTATACGGAGAGCTAACATTAATAACATGCATGTAAGTCTCTCATGGCTCGAAGTGGAGGAGAGATTGACTTCATCACTACTTGTTTTTGTAAGAAGTGTTGACATGCTGAATGCAAACGGGCGTCTGTTTAAACTACTAGCACACAGCGCGGACATCCAGGCTTACCTCATATGACATGCCACCAGCGGTTTCTTCACAATCCCCAAGTCAAGAATAGACTATGGGAGGCGCACAGTACTACATAGAGGCATGGCTACATGGAACTCTATTCCACATCAGGTAACTGATGCAAGCAGTAGAATCAGATTTAAAAAACAGATAAAAATACACCTTATTGAACAGCAGGGACTGTAAAGAGACACACACACAGGCACAGACCTGCTGTTTTCACATTAGCTAGCGTGTCTGCTTATCAGTGGAGTCTGGGGCCTCTTTCTCTCAATCCAATCCTTAGCATGACATTTCTCTCTCTGTCTCTCTCTCGCTCTCTCAATCCAATCCTTGGCATAACATTTCTCTCTCTCTCTCTTAGGGCTGTACAGATCCAATCCAAGTCAGTTATAGTGTTATGTATGATCACTGCAGCTCCACTAATTGCTCCTGAGCCACCGTGGCAGAAGATGCTTCAGATAATGGACAGGGGTCATAGGTCATGGGGGTCAAAGAGGACTAGACTGCGTGTGGAGGCAGTCAGCTTTGCAGGAAATGCTGTGTTTGCCAATAGTCCGAAGTTGCTCTCTCTCCTTTTGTATGCATTGACCTTGTAAGGAGAAGGTCCGTTGTGTGGGCTTAAACCATAATGTTTTCAGATGTCTTCTCCTTTTAGATCAGTTCAGATTAAGGAGAGGAAACAAGGAGAGGAAGCCACTTCAGACTATTCTATTGAGATACGCCCTGGACCAGGTTACTTCATTCACTGAAGCCTCCTCAGGCCTCATTATTTTGCTTATGGTTTGAAGGAGAAGCTCATATAGAACCCAAAGCCCCCTCAAGTGTGTCTCTGATTGGTGGGGCTGTTTGCCTCTGTTGTTTCATTGGCTTGGAGAGGCTTCTATGGAGTAACCGAAGCAAATGACAGCTATTTTAAGTGACATTACCACAGTTACATCAACCTACCCTGGGACCTGAAGTACTGTCACCCCCACCACTTACCACCACAGCTCAGGGTTTTGTGGTATAGCTTTTGACAGGTGCTGCCTCAGAGATGACAGCCATTTACCTGTACTAGTGCACTACATTTGACATCCTATTCAGGGCCATAAGCAGGGTTTAGTTTAGGAACCACTGTTAGTTCGGGAACCACTGTACCAACCTCTCTTACTGCTTCCTTCCTCTCTCTGTGTCTCCTGTGCTTCCTCCTGCATGCATTGCAGCCTGGCTCAGCCTCACCACTCAGCACCACATCATTGTCTGTCTCAGTATCCTACTCTTTGTAAAGTAAGGTTATTATGAGAACCTAGTAGCGTATTTTTTGCTCCTGCTGAGGTAGACTCCGTTTAACGTTAGCTTCATACTTCATTCTTCTAGCTGGCTAAGTAATACTAGCCAGAACCGTTCAATGTTACTGCAATAGAAGTCTCTGCCAGCAGCTAGCCACCTTACTGACTGACATATCTATAAACTACTATTTGTTCAGTCATTCTCCGAGAGTCGGTTTTTGTTTGTTTGGGGGATGTCTGTAGTACGTCGACCGGCATCTCACATCCGCAGTGTCTCTATTCACCTACTTGAGCTGACTGCGAGCTAAGGTAGTTTGTTTTATGTCTCAGGACCTTGGCCTGTGCCGTGAGAGGGCGGAGCTGGCCGTTTGAAAGAGTGTTGAATGCGCTGTTATAAAGGAAAATCCAGGAGGCAAATCCGGGGAATGCAGGTGAACATAGCGAACAAATCACTGTTCATTACTCCACTTGTTCGCAAAGAGGCAGGCGCGATTAAAACTCAGGTCAAGAATATAAGCGTTCTGAGCTTTGATCAACACTGGGAGCATTATTCAGCTGTTGAACCGTATTTTCTTTTCTTTATTGTGTACAATATACACTACCGTTCAGAAGTTTGGGGTCACTTAGAAATGTCCTTGTTTTTTAAAGAAAAGCACATTTTTTGTCCATTAAAACAACATCAAATTGATCAGAAATACAGTGTAGACATTGTTAATGTTGTAAATGACTATTGTAGCTGGAAACAGCAGATTTTTTATGGAATATCTACATAGGCGTACAGAGGCCCATTATCAGCAACCATCACTCCTGTGTTCCAATGGCACGTTGTGTTAGCTAATCCAAGTTTATCATTTTAAAAGGCTAATTGATCATTAGAAAACCCTTTTGCAATTATGTTAGCACAGCTGAAAACTGTTGTTTTGATTAAAGAAGCAATAAAACTGGACTTCTTTAGACTAGTTGAGTATCTGGAGCAACAAAGGGTTCAATTACAGGCTCAAAATGGCCAGAAACAAAGATCTTTCTTCTGAAACTCGTCAGTCTATTCATTGACTCTGTATTGGTACCCCCCTGTATATAGATAGTCTCTCTATTGTTCATTTACTGCTGCTCTTTAATTACTTGTTACTTTTATCTCTTATTCTTTTCCGTATTCTTTTTTTAAACTGCATTGTTGGTTAGGGGCTCGTAAGTAAGCATTTCACTGTAAGGTCTTCACCTGTTGTATCGGCGCGTGTGACTAATAAGATTTGATTTGATTTTGATTTGCACACTCTGGCAGTCGCTCAACCAGCGTCATGAGGTAGTCACCTGGAATGCATTTCAATTGACAGGTGTGCCTTGTTATTTTGTCGAATTTCTTTCTTTCTTAATTCGTTTGACCCAATCAGTTGTGTTGTCACAAGGTAGAGGTAGTATACAGAAGATAGCCCTATTTGGTAAAAGACCAAGTCCATATTGTGGCAAGAACAGCTCAAATAAGCAAAGAGAAAAGAAAGTCCATCATTACTTAAAGACAAAAAGAGTCACGTTGTGTGAAGGATCGGGCGCAGGAATGTGTAATAGTTTTTTAAATTTCTTTACCCAAAATTACAGCGTGCCATGTAAAGGCACGAGGACAAAGACCAAACAAACACGTCACAAAATCAGGCTTTCATGGTCGAATTGCTGCAAAATAAACACTACTAGAGGACTCCAATAATAAGAAGAGACTTGCTTGGGCCAAGAAACACGGTCAATGGACATTGGACTGGTGGAAATCTGTCCTATGGTCTGTTGAGTCCAAATTTGAGATTTTTGGTTCCGTGTCTTTGAGAGATGCAGAATAGGAGAACAGATGATCTCCGCATGTGTGGTTCCCACCGTGAAGCATGGAGGAGGAGATGTGATGGTGTGGGGTGCTTTGCTGGTGACACTGTCAGTGATTGATTTATTTTGAATTCATGGCACACTTAACCAGCATGGCTACCACAGCATTCTGCAGCAATACGCCATCCCATCTGGCATGCAATTAGTGGGACTAACTCATTTGTTTTTCAACAGGACAGTGACCCAACACACCTCCAGGCTTTGTAAGGGCTATTTGACCAAGAAGGAGAGTGATGGAGTGCTGCATCAGATGACCTGGCCTCCACAATCATCCAACCTCAACCCAATTGAGATGGTTTGGGATGATTTGGACCGCAGAGTGAAGGAAAAGCAGCCAACAAGTGCTCAGCATGTCATACTGGAGTTGCCTGGAGGCCATGCAGTTATACTGGAGCTGCTTGGAGTCCATACAGTCATATTGTAGCTGCCTGGAGGCCATGCAGTCATACTGGAGCTGTCTGGAGGCCATGCAGTCATACTGGAGCTGCCTGGGGTCCATACAGTCATACTAGAGCTGTCTGGGGTCCATACAGTCATACTGGAGCTGTCTGGAGGCCATGCAGTCATACTGGAGCTGTCTGGAGTCCATGCAGTCATACTGGAGCTGTCTGGAGGCCATGCAGTCATATTGGAGCTGTCTGGAGGCCATGCAGTCATACTGGAGCTGTCTGGAAGCCATACAGTCATACTGGAGCTGCCTGGAGGCCATACAGTCATACTGGAGCTGCCTGGAGGCCATACAGTCATACTGGAGCTGTCTGGAGGCCATACAGTCATACTGGAGCTGTCTGGAGGCCATGCAGTCATACTGGAGCTGTCTGGAGGCCATGCAGTCATACTGGAGCTGTCTGGAGGCCATATAGACAATCAATCAATCCAATTCTCTAAAAATATTAGCTATTAGATATGTACATGAAGGCAGGGTAAAGTGACTAGGCATCAGGATAGATAATAATAAGAATAAGGAAAATAACAGAGTAGCAGCAGCATGTGAGTGTAAATGTGTGTGTGTGTGTGTGTGTGTGTGTGTGTGTGTGTGTGTGTGTGTGTGTGTGTGTGTGTGTGTGTACTGTATGTTTATATGGCATCGGTATGCTTATGTATGTTATGTGTTTATGTGCATGTGTAGTGTAGTGTATGTGAATGTGTGTTTTTTGTTGTAAGAGTAACTGTGTTGTGTGTTTGAGTGAGTGTGTATATAGTGTATATATACTGGAGCTGTCTGGAGGAAAAAACATGGCTCCTCCTCTTTCTGTCATCTCTAATCTCCCTCTTTCTCCTCTCTCCTTCTTATCTCATTTGAGGGAGACTCTCCCTTTCTTTATCTACCCTTTTTATGTCAACTTCTTATCTCTTTTTCTCTTTATCTCTATCTGTTTTACAGGGCTGCACTGTAAAAATGACTCTTCACTTAAACTCCATGGATGAATTATGAGTAACCATTATATGAAAAAACAGGTGTTGCATTGATGTCCTTACCCAGCCTTTTTTGTGTGCGAATACTGTGAAATCATGACATTTCATAAAATACAACATGAGAATTCTCAGGTTATACATTTTAGGGTGTTTATTGAAAAGTAAATCTCACCTCTGACAAAATCACAATTTTTATACAGGTAATAACTGATCCCTTCAGACAGGAAGACAGACAGATAGATCCAGACAGCAGACACGAAGGATGTTTCATCAGGGGGAAATTATGTCAGGCTTGGCCACAGTTGTCATTCATCATCGGGTGAGTCAAAGCATTGAAACCCACCGACAGCGATGAATGTGAACCGGGACCCTGCTCTGTGAGAGTTGGTGAAGAGATAGTCTTTTCCTTATGACATCATAGTGGGTGAAGAGATAGGGCCTTTTCCTTATGACATCATAGTGGGTGAAGAGATAAGGCCTTTTCATAGCAACATCACTGCTCCCTGAAGGACCTCGTAGGCAGCCATCTTGGTAAGGGCTACAGTGTGTACTCTAATCCAGATGAGGTGTGTGTGTGTTTTAGTGTGAGTGTGTGTGCAAAGATGTGAACTCAAGAGGCAGGGTACACTCAACACGTGATGGTTTCTCTAAGTCACAAACTCACCGACAGCGTTGAATGTTCACTGGGACATGAATGCTATAGACAGACTGACTACCAGACCTGCCTACAGCCTACTGTATCATAACCTGTTTTACTATGTTTTACTGTGTGTAATAGGTGCAAACCAGTAACCTGGTGCTTCTTAGTAAATATGGAAAAAATACATGTTTAAAAAGTCCCCAATATAGAATGTAACATAACACACATCATAACACACAATCTGGATTACATACACCTGTACACATAAAACCCCAATATAGAATGTAACATAACACACAATCTGGATTACATACACCTGTACACATAAAACCCCAATATAGAATGTAACATAACACACATCATAACACACAATCTGGATTACATACACCTGTACACATAAAACCCCAATATAGAATGTAACATAACACACATCATAACACACAATCTGGATTACATACACCTGTACACATAAAACCCCAATATAGAATGTAATATAACACACAATCTGGATTACATACACCTGTACACATAAAACCCCAATATAGAATGTAACATAACACACATCATAACACACAATCTGGATTACATACACCTGTACACATAAAACCCCAATATAGAATGTAACATAACACACATCATAACACACAATCTGGATTACATACACCTGTACACATAAAACCCCAATATAGAATGTAACATAACACACATCATAACACACAATCTGGATTACATACACCTGTACACATAAAACCCCAATATAGAATGTAATATAACACACAATCTGGATTACATACACCTGTACACATAAAACCCCAATATAGAATGTAACATAACACACAATCTGGATTACATACACCTGTACACATAAAACCCCAATATAGAATGTAAAATAACACACAATCCGGATTACATACACCTGTACACATAAGCAGTGATCAAAAACATTGCTTGCTCTATGGGGATTTAGGATGGGTATCTGTATAGCACTTTGTGACAACTGCGGATGTAAAATGGCTTTAGAAAATACATTTGACTGAACAAAGTACAGTGGGAAATCCCAAATCTAACTTGCATATAGAATGACATGTATAGATGACAACTCATAAATTGCCATCTATTTCACACACATGCTCCCGAGTGGTGCAGCCGTCTAAGGCACTGCATCTCAGTGCTTGAGGCGTCACTACAGACATCCTGGTTCGAATCCAGACTGTATCACAGCCGGCCCGTGATTAGGAGTCCCATAGGGCGGCGCACAATTGTCCGGGATTGGCCGGTGTAGGCCGTCATTGTAAATAAGAATTTGTTCTTAACTAACTTGCCTAGTTAGATAAAGGTAAAATAAAGAAAGACTTGCCTCCTCTTACCTTATGTTTTGGGAACATGGCAGGGTCCTGTGCAGTGTTTGGTCAGAGGTTCAGACCCAACAAGAAGAGGAGAAGAAGAGAGAGGGAGCAGTAGGTCCTGTGCAGTGTTTGGTCAGAGGTTCAGACCCAGCAAGAGGAGGAGAAGAAGAGAGAGGGAGCGGTAGGTCCTGTGCAGTGTTTGGTCAGAGGTTCAGACCCAGCAAGAGGAGGAGAAGAAGAGAGAGGGAGCGGTAGGTCCTGTGCAGTGTTTGGTCAGAGGTTCAGACCCAGCAAGAGGAGGAGAAGAAGAGAGAGGGAGCGGTAGGTCCTGTGCAGTGTTTGGTCAGAGGTTCAGACCCAGCAAGAGGAGGAGAAGAAGAGAGAGGGAGCGGTAGGTCCTGTGCAGTGTTTGGTCAGAGGTTCAGACCCAGCAAGAGGAGGAGAAGAAGAGAGAGGGAGCGGTAGGTCTTGTTCAGTGTTTGGAGGTTGCTGTGCTGCTGAGTGAGGTATAGCATAGCCACTGTGGGGTTGATCATCTGATTGTGGGGGAGGGGAGAGCGAGTTGAGGGTGAGGGGGGTCACCGGGTAGAGAGAAAGTGGGGCGGGAGGAGAGGAGGAATGGTTGGAAGGAGTAGAGGTAGGGAGGGAGGGAAAAAGCGGGAGGGAGGCTGTCTGGGCAGGGGGGTGTTGATCGATTCCAGGCTTGGCGTTTCTAGACAGGCTGAATGGTCAGAGGTTACCTGGTCTCATTTCCTATGAAAGAGAGGTTGTGTGTGTCTGTCTGGTTTGGCCATGCGTGTGTTTGTCTGTCTTTTCCCGCACTCTTCCTGCATGGGGCTGGGCTGGCTGCTCACATAACAAGATCACATGGACATGCCGCCAGCAACAAACATCTAAATAGATACTAACACCCATGCACACCCCCACTTACACACACAGCTGTATCCTATACACTTATTAAAACCCACGATATACATGTATAATTACCCACGGACATAAACATATACCCAAAACATCTAGGCTATTTATATATTTGCACACATAAACAAACACACATGCATATATTGATAGGCTACATATATACAGGGCTGGACGTAAAATGTTTTAGCCACTTGTCTAACACACACATTTATCCAAACAATTGATTCCCATTCAAAATCCTATTTTCCCTAATCTCTAACTCGAGACCTAACCCCTAACCCTTATTTCTAGCCCTAATCTTAACCTTAACCCTAAACCTAACCCCTAAGCCTAAAAAAGCATTTTTGTTGTGGGGACTGGCCAAATGTCTGAATTATACTTGTTTAACTATCCTTGTGAAGACTTCTGGTCCCAGACTTCTGGTCCACACAAGGATAGGAAAACCAAACCACACAAATTGCAGACAGGGAGAGCCTGCTAATTGCCACCACACAGACAGTGATGGAGTGGGGACACTTAACACTCCACTGTTAGCACAACTCTCTGCTAACAACAACCAAAATAAACATTTAGCATTGACCCTCACACACCCTCACACGCAAACACTTATGTACGCACAAGTCCACACACACACACAGAGCGAAGGGGAAGCCAGGGTTTTACTCGGTCTCTGTCTGATGTTGCTGAACAGCTATGTCAGGGTCAGTGAATTGGTGTGTGTGTGTGTGTGTGTGTGTGTGTGTGTGTGTGTGTGTGTGTGTGTGTGTGTGTGTGTGTGTGTGTGTGTGTGTGTGTGTGTGTGTGTGTGTGTGTGTGTGTGTGTGTGTGTGTGTGTGTGTGTGTGTGTGTGTGATGCGTGTGTGTATATGTGAATGAGAAGACAGATTACAGCCCTTGATGATGGTCTAGGTCTCAGCATTGTGGTGGCTGGAGTGTGAAGTGAGGAAGAGTGGGGGAGGGTCTGAGAGGAAGGATAGGGTCATGACCAACCCCCGTCCCCACTTCTCCTCCCACCTGGGACTTGAATCCATGACCCTATGGTGAATGAGTTCAAGGGAGCCACCGCCATTACTGTAAACTGTGTGTGGGTGTGTGGGTGTGTGTCTGTGTTTCACATGAAGGTTCTGTGTGTTACATACTTGCACAGTCATTTTCAACACAGTCACTAAGTCTGCGTTTACTTTTGTTAGTGTGTGTGCGTGTGCATGTGTGTGCGTGCGTGCACCAGTCCCAATTGAAGTGAATTGCATTAAAGTATTGATCCAGTCTGGGGCAGGTAGACACAGACTCAGTCACCCAGACGAGGGGGAAGGTCCATCACCATTCCCATTACCTCTGACATCTTCATCAATAACCCTCACAACACACACGTTAATGTATTATGCCTAACACTCTAAAACAGACACACATTCAGTGGCATGGATTCAATTAGTACTATCAAACCGACATGGGTGAGACGACAACATGCACTGTCACTACTATCATACTATCATATAACACTCTGAGGTGTGAATGGAAATCACTCACCACAAATAAATTCACTTGCTGGAACTCATACTATTGTGAAAATGTTCTCCATGCATGACTACATAGATGCATATTAAAACACTAGCCATGCAAGCCTCCATTAAATAGCCCCCAGTAGCTGCATCATGCATTAATGTCCAAGCACACAAACAGCCCTTGACACATTTGTCACATCATATTTATGTCTGGTTGTAAGAAACTCTTCCATAGGATGACAATGCACTCAGATGTTATATCCAGATCTATGAAAGTGCTATGTCCTTCCTTACAACATGAAGATATACTTTAAATACAACATTATAAGCAGAATATAAAAATAGTAAATGAATGTAATGATTTAAGATAGATTGCAGGTAGAATGCACTTACCCTCTGTCCTCCTGTGTCCAGCCCCGACACATGCAGCCAGACACTCTGTCTCTCTCTCCTCCTCTCTGCCCCCTCCGTACGCCAAGCCCCGTTTCTCTCCCTCGCCCCGCATTCCTCTATCTCTGTCTATCCCTTCCTTTACCCCCTCTCCTTTACATCCTCTATTCTCCCCATTTGCAAACTCTGATCCCCCTTTCTCTCTCTCTATTCTCACTCATCCGTCTCCTTCACCCCCCCCCCCAGTGCCTCTCCCTGTTTTGTATTTTCTTCCTTCCCCTCCCCGGTCTATTACTCTCTTTCTCTCTCCTTCTTCACCTCTCCAATGTCTTCTTCCTGCTGCTGTAAACTTAACTGCAGACTGTCTGGTGTTTCCATGCCTATGTGTATGTGTATGTGTGTGTGTGTGTGTGTGTGTGTGTGTGTGTGTGTGTGTGTGTGTGTGTGTGTGTGTGTGTGTGTGTGTGTGTGTGTGTGTGTGTGTGTGTGTGTGTGTGTGTGTGTGTGTGTGTGTGTGTGTGTGTGTGTGTGTGTGAGAGAGAGAGAGAGAGAGAGAGAGAAGTGCAAACCAGGACATGCAGCCTGTGTCAGTTTGAATGAATATTGTGTATGCTCTGCTTCTCCCTATTCCCCCTCTCTGCCCCTCCTCCACCCTGTCTCTCTCTCCCTCTCGCGTGTGCTTGCATACTCTCTCTCCCACCTTCAAAACTGTTCACACTCCATTTATATTTATACACATGCCACCCTTAATCCCTGTCATTCCACTATCTTTATTCTTTCTTTCTTTCTTTCTCTTGCACACACGCACACACACACACACACACACTGTATTTATTAACCCCCTTTGTATAATACTATCATGTAAATGCTGCTCTATTCCCAGTCTTTTGTAACTGAAAGACTGTAGACTCACAGGCATGTCATTATTTATTGGGAGATATTTGGAGCTATGATGTTTCCTTTTGTAGTCGTACTACTTTGATAAAGAAACTAAAACAAATCTAAATTCAGCCATGTGCCAAAAAAGGGCAAGTGAAACAAAAAATACTGTTACTTGTGTTATGTATCTTCCATAGAGTTTGGATGGATGCATTGGTTCAAATTTTATGAATCTAATTTGCATGAAATAAAACTAACCAAAGCCGAACACAAAGAAAAAATAAGCTTGCTGTTGTGGGATAAACCTAAAAACAGAACAATTCCCCCGCGTTATTGATAAACCTCTCCTACAATATCATTGTTCCTCTACTCTTCCTCCTGCTCTCTACCCCTCTCTCCATCATCCGCTCTCCTTCCTTAGTTACATATTGATTAGTTAGTGTGTATGGGGCTGGTGCTGCTGTGGTCATTGAGGCCAACATGGTGGCCAGACAATCACCTAAAGAATTATGTGAAAAAGATATGGGACAACAATACCAACATTCTCCGGAGACTATTCCTGTACTGGTGAGTGGAACTGGATAAGAGCTTTTCCTTGTTCCAGTGTCTCTCAACCTTGGGCCATGCGGGACCGGACATGATATTGCTGTTCTTTCTTTGTGGACCACTTACATTGCAACAAACACTTGAGAGTTCACTAAATCTGTATAAGATCTGGCAAACCAAAAGAGCAGCAGAGGAACATCGCTTTAGTCTATGACATCATGGTCGTCCTCTCCTGATCCATGTATAGAATATGAGGCTGAATATCCTGTACATCTGGTCCTGTCCTAATCCTATAGACCTGCAACTTGGACTGAGGGGTAGGCGTAACATAGTAAATGAAAATCCGGGCCACTGAAATTAGTATGATATGTTATGTTTGGTATTGTCACGGATCCCTCCGGAACTTTCATTACGCACACCTGTCCCCTATTCTCACTGATTAGTACTTAAATTTGCCCTTTGGTATAAATTTTATAAATTTGCCCTTTGGTTTCCATTGGGCTGTCGATTATTGTTACTATGTCCGTTGGTGCGTGTGAGTACCTGTGCTGTGTGTTTTGGCCTTCATGCCATTGTGGATTGCGCAGATGATTACGGGTCGTGTCCAGTGTGTTAATTATTGTGCGCGTGTGTTATTTATCAGAGGTACTCCTCACTCTTTTGTTTGAGTTTCTACCCTGTGTTTTTGTTACGTGTTTGTTTGGTCTTCGTCCTCGTGCCTTTACACGGCACGCCATAATTTGGGGCTTAATAAAAAACCTTATTACGCGTTCCTGTGTCTGTCTCCCGAATCATTTAAGCCAACGTGACAGGTATGGTATGTATTCATTTGTGAATGTCCATCATCCATTTTGTATGATATGTTACAAATGACAATTTGTATGATATGTTATGAATTAAAATTAATATGACAAACCAGAAATGGTTTTCCAGTAGATTATTATTGTTCAAAAATGGCCTTTTTGCCTTTATACAGATTACAACTTCTCATTTCCTACTAATTGAAAATGAAATTTTGTTTAAAGTATCGCCCTTTCTTAAACAAGCCATACAATTTCAGTTTTATCCTCCAGAAAAGATAGAACAAATATTACAACAAATGTTATGATTAAATTCAAATATACTGATTAATAAAAAAATGTTTGTTATGGAAAAAAATGTTTAAATATGGTATTATATTTGTTAATGTTATGAATAGAAACGGAGGAGTTGTCACATATTCCCATATATTTTCAATAACTGCATATCTGCTCAATCCAAATTTACAACCAATTGATTGCAGCACTACCACAAAACTGGAGGAGGCAAGTGGAAAACGGAGAAGGTAGGGAACTTGTTTGCCTGCCATATATTAAAGATACAAATTGGCTGAAAGGAACTGGCATAAATAGAATACTAGACCAGTTTCATCTGAGGATAAAAATGTTGACAGTTGCGCCATACAGGGTGCAACATAAATAGGAGGAACTTTTGTACCAATTCCATGGCATATGGTTTATGAACTGGTACAACAAACTACACTTGATTCAACACTTAAAGAGTTTTTCAATTTAAATTATTATATACAATTATTGCCACCAATAGATTGCTATATATATGAGGCATACAACAATCTCAGCTCTGTAGATTTTGTTGCAAAGAGACAGAATCAATAGTTCATTTATTCTGGTATTGATCCTATGTAGCTTGTTTCTGGTCACAGGTTCAAGAATGGTTAAAAAAATCACAACATGCAATTAAAATGAACCTTACAAATAGCAACGTTGGGCGATTTGGAGAGCCATAGTCAGCCAATTAATAATATAATAATACTCATAGGAAAGGTTTTCACCTTAAGCTCACAACCTGTGGATAAAATATGAAAGGTTCAAACATTTTGTAAAACATCACTGCACAATTGAAAAATATTTGGCACATGAAAACCAAACGAGGGTGGTCTATGGTGATAGGTGGGATGGGCTGAGAGTGGCTGAGGGTTGGGATTAAAAAGTTTATGTTTGGTTAGGGAATTATTGTATTGTAATGTGATTGCTTTATATAAAAGTACCATGTATGTAAAATGTGTATGTAACATGTATGTATATGTAGCCAAAAACCTGTAAAAAAAACAAAGACATTTGTCCTCTGAAGGGGGGGGGGGGGGGGGGGTGGTAGAGGGGTTAACACAATTTTAAACTCAGCAACTTCTATGCTAGCTTTGAGGCAAGCAACACTGAGGCATGCATGAGAGCACCAGCTGTTCCAGGCGACTGTGTGATCACGCTCTCCGTAGCCGATGTGAGTAAGACCTTTAAACAGGTCAACATACACAAGGCTGCGGGGTCCAGACGGATTACCAGGACATGTGCTTCGGGCATATGCTGACCAACTGGCAGGTGTCTTCACTGACATTTTCAACATGTCCATGATTGAGTCTGTAATACCAACATGTTTCAAGCAGACCACCATAGTCCCTGTGCCCAAGAACACAAAGGCAACCTGCCTAAATGACTACAGATCTGTAGCACTCACATCCGTAGCCATGAAGTGCTTTGAAAGGTTGGTAATTGCTCACATCAACACCATTATCCCAGAAACCCTAGACCCACTCCAATTTGCATACCGCCCAAACAGATCCACAGATGATGCAATTTCTATTGCACTCCACACTGCCCTTTCCCACCTGGACAAAAGGAACACTGAGAATGCTATTAATTGACTCCAGCTCAGCGTTCAACACCATAGTACCCTCAAAGCTCATCACTAAGTTAAGGATCCTGGGACTAAACACCTCCATCTGCAACTGGATCCTGGACTTCCTGACGGGCCACCCCCAGGTGGTGAGGGTAGGTAGCAACACATCTGCCACGCTGATCCTCAACACTGGAGCTCCCCAGGGGTGTGTGCTCAGTCCCCTCCTGTACTCCCTGTTCACTCATGACTGCATGGCCAGGCATGACTCCAACACCATCATTAAGTTAGCAGACGACACAACAGTGGTAAGCCTGATCACAGACAACGACGAGACAGCCAAAAGGGAGGAGGTCAGAGACCTGGTCGGGTGGTGCCAGAATAACAACCTATCCCTCAATGTAACCAAGACTAAGGAGATTGTTGTGGACTACAGGAAAAGGGGGACCGAGCACGCACCCATTCTCATCGACGGGGCTGCAGTGGATAGGTTGAGAGCTTCAAGTTCCTTGGTGTCCAGATCAACAACAAACTAGAATGGTCCAAACACACCAAGACAGTCATGAAGAGGGCACGACAAAGCCTATTCCCCCTCAGGAAACTAAAAAGATTTGGCATGGGTCCTGAGACCCTCAAAAGGTTCTACAGCTGCAACATCGAGAATCACTGCCTGGTATGGCAAATGCTCGGCCGCTGACCGCAAGGCACTACAGAGGGTATTGCGTACGGCGCAGTACATCCCTGGGGCTAAGCTGCCTGCCATCCAGGACCTCTACACCAGGCGGTGTCAGAGGAAGGCCCTAAAAATTGTTAAAGACCCCAGCCATAGACTGTTCTCTCTACTACCGCATGGCAAGCGGTATCGGAGTGCCAAGTCTAGGACAAAAAGGCTTCTCAACAGTTTTTACCCCCAGGCCATAAGACTCTTGAACAGGTAATCAAATGGCTACCCGGACTATTTGCATTGTGTGCCCCCCCCACCCCTCTTTTTACGCTGCTGCTACTCTGTTTATCATATATGAATAGTCACTTTAACTATACACTCATGTACATACTACCTAAATTGGGCCGACCAACCAGAGACAGTGGCTAACCGGGCTATCTGCATTGTGTCCCACCACCCGCCAAACCCCTATTTTACGCTACTGCTACTCTCTGTTCATCATATATGCATAGTCACTTTAACCATATCTACATGTACATACTACTTCAATCAGCCTGACTAACCGGTGTCTGTATGTAGCCTCGCTACTGTTATAGCCTCGCTACTGTATATAGCCTCACTACTGTATATGGCCTGTCTTTTTACTGTTGTTTTATTTCTTTACCTACCTATTGTTCACCTAATAGCTTTTTTGCACTATTGGTTAGAGCCTGTAAGTAAGCATTTCACTGTAAGGTCTACACCTGTTGTATTCAGCGCACCTGACAAATAAACTTTGATTTGATTTGAAGAAATGTCCTCTCACTGTCAACTGCGTTTATTTTCAGCAAACTTAACATGTGTAAATATTTGTATGAACATAACAGATTCACCAACTGAGACATAAACTGAACAAGTTCCACAGACATGTGACTAAAAGAAATAAACCAAACGAAACATATCATACTAATTTGAGTGTCCCAGATGTTCCTTTACTATGTTGTTTCCAGTCTATGAGACCAGCCTGATTGACCAGCAGTGGTCATCTGCTGATAGACCACACAAACTGACAATGACAACACTGACCCCTCTGGTAGAGAGAATGACCATCAGCAGTCAATGGAGGAGAGAGGGATGGGGTTGGGAGTCACGGTCGAAAGGGGGCATCGGGGAAGGATGAGAGGAGGGGAAAGGGGATTGAGAGACGGCTGGGTGGAAGGATGAGAGGAGGGGAAAGGGGATTGAGAGACAGCTGTGTGGAATGATGAGAGGAGGGGAAAGGGGATTGAGAGACGGCTGGGTGGAAGGATGAGAGGAGGGGAAAGGGGATTGAGAGACGGCTGGGTGGAAGGATGAGAGGAGGGGAAAGGGGATTGAGAGACGGCTGGGTGGAAGGATGAGAGGAGGGGAAAGGGGATTGAGAGACGGCTGGGTGGAAGGATGAGAGGAGGGGAAAGGGGATTGAGAGACGGCTGGGTGGAAGGATGAGAGGAGGGGAAAGGGGATTGAGAGACGGCTGGGTGGAAGGATGAGAGGAGGGGAAAGGGGATTGAGAGACGGCTGGGTGGAAGGATGAGAGGAGGGGAAAGGGGATTGAGAGACAGCTGGGTGGAAGGATGAGAGGAAGGGAAAGGGGATTGAGAGACGGCTGGGTGGTAGGATGAGAGGAGGGGAAAGGGGATTGAGAGACGGCGGGTGGAAGGATGTAAGATAATAGAGTGATGATGGATGACAGGAATTCCACACTGATTAAAACAGTTTTAGTAGATTTCATGTTCTTACCCATTTATGTCTAAGAGATTGTAGACTGGTATTATCACTAACGGGATTTACTTGACCATAGAAATATAATCTCATTCTAGTTCTGTGGACTTGACACACATAAACAGAGTGTATGAGTACCTGCATCCATCCCAAAACAAGGCTGTTTGGTTTGAATAATTTGTATTATTCATGAGCATTAGGTTTGACAAGGGGTTTTGAACCATAAAATATTCATCCTTCTACTAAGGCAGTTCTGATCCAGAACACCTGTCTCTCGTAGGTGACATTCGACCGTCCTCACCAGTGGTTTGTAAATGACAATTGTTTCACCTCTTGACCCCTTTGGGCTCCGGAGTGGCACAGCGGTCTAAGGCACTGCATCTCAGTGCTAGAGGCGTCACTGCAGTCCCTGGTTTGAATCCAGGCTGGATCATATCCGGACATGACTGGGAGTCCCATAGGGCGGCGCACAATGGGCACAGCGTCATCTGGGTTTGGCCGGGGTAGGCCGTCATTGTAAATAAGAATTTGTTCTTAACAGACTTGCCTAGTTAAATAAATACAAAATAAGGTCCGTTTCAGGTTAGTCTTTGGTTCCATCCTGGGGTTGGATTACAAAGAATCGGGACCTCAGGGGTCGAGATCCAAGAGGGGGCCAACTTCAGGGCAGGCCCTCAGTCACCTTTTGAAACTCGTACTCTGATAACTGCTGCCTGAGTATTTGCAAGTAGCCATCATCCAGATACAATAATGTTGCTGAGCTGCTCAGAGATATCATGCACATCTGGCATGCGCTGAGTGAGATGTAGGCTGCATATATGTCTAGACATGTTTGAGTACGTTTGAGTCTAGTTCTGTTTGCGCATGTTTGAGAGTCTAGTTCTGTTTAAGCAATTTTTGAGAGTCTAGTTCTGTTTGAGGATGTTTGAGAGTCTAGTTGTTTGTGTGAGAGACTATTAGTCCACCTTGACTCGTGTTGCAGACCTCAATAGCTCCCTGTCCGTGTGTGAATGGCCCCTGATCACGATGAATGATCCTATCCTAAAGATCAGATGGCGATCAGTAACTGGAGCCAAAGCAGGATCAGTGTCAAGACAACAGCAGGATCAATAACAGACATGAACAGAGAGAGAAGAGAGATGGAGTGAAAGAGAGAGAGAAGGGTATGAGAGATTAATCTGGAGAGGATTTTTCCACAAAATGAGTTAAGCTCCACAATGATAAGGGAGGTTGGTCAAAGGCAATACGATAAATGGAATAATTACTCTCAAACGTTAGGAAGAAAGGATGCCCATTCTATCTGCCTGAAGGGCAACACAGCAATACACAGCTTCTATAATCCCAGGAAGAAGCGGCAGCAAAAATACTGATGGACTTACCTCAGGGAGACAAACATGCACTTCTTATGGAAGAAGTCACACACTGAGAATTAATGCTACTGTGATATTAGTCCTGAGGAGGAAAGTATTGAAAAACAGTCTGGACTGGAGGAATCAAAAATTGCTACATGTTCCACTTAAATGTAAAATCTTGGTATATTCTTCCCTGGATAGTGCCTCTGCTTTGTCTAAGATCAAATCATGGGGAGGTATTCAGAGTAAATGATCATCACAAAACTCAAATTCTTACAATAGTACTTTAATTTGACAATAATTAATAAATCCAGACCATTTAGAGGAGGTTTATTGTATTGTTAAAGACGTGCTCCGGAACTTTGGCGACTTCTAACTATTTTTTAAACCTCCCGCTTTGGGCTGGATGTGTCAATGTGTAGTTCATACAGGCATAATCTATGAGCAGAATTACTGTTTCACCTCAATTAACCACGAAATCCCTAGTTTGAAAGCAACTGTTTTCCTGGAAGCTGTGCTCCGCCATTTTCCTACATTTTCCCCCACATGGGCCAGCCCCCTAACAATTCTAGTTCTAGCTAATGAGCTTCAGCCCCTCACTATTTTAGTGACAGCTAACAAGATGCACACAGCAGAACGAGAGCAATGACATGGTGCACATGTGACGTAGTACGCCATTTCCGGGGACTACTTTTAGCTTGTGAGCGCTACTTTCAGAACTACTGGCTAAAACGAATTCAAAAGGGCCAGAGAATATCAAGTTTTGTAGTGGCTGTTTAGAGAATCTCTTTAACATGTTGCTGACCATGGCATCAATTATCATATCTCAGTATAGAGCACTATATACCAAATAAGTATCATTAGTAAACTGTTAACAGTAATTTATTTAACATCATGTCATGTGTAGCTATAGTCCAGAGTGTTAATAGGCTTGGGCGCTATATAACACATTAAACAGTGCAGAAGGTACTCTTATACACACATATCATCTTGTCAACATCCAATAAATATGTCCTTTCAGAGATTCTTGTTCAGCCATCTCATTATGTGTGAGTCCATTAGGCCTTTGCTTGAGCTTGTGTCTGCTACTCCTGTGTCTCAGTCTCTGTCAGCGTCAGCTCCTGTGGTTCTGGGTCAGGTAGCTCCTGTGGTTCTGGGTCAGGTAGCTCCTGTGGTTGAGCTACAATGCCTGTCTTTATTTTTATTGTTTCTACAAGATCTAAACTATGCATCTTTATCTGTTCTACAATGCCCCCCTCCTCCTCTACGGCTGCCGATGCCTTTTCCTCATTCTCCTCCGTCTTCAGAGGCATCCATGACTCTTTGTGCAGCCTCTCGTTATTCTCCACCCCCTGGACACCAGGGGGCACTGTGGCGGCCATAGCAGGCGGCAGCTGCTTGAACTCTTCGTCGTTCACATCATAGTCCTTCATCTTATGGTCCAGGATCCACCAGCGACCTGCGAAACCAACGTCCAGTACCCGCGTGTGGAGCTCCCTCCAGGGGATAGAGAGGTTGGAGCACTGGGCCTCGTAAAGACTGGCGTCCGGGTTATAATCGGCAAAGTAGGTGAGTGAGACCACTCCCAGGCTGAGGTGACGTAACCTTCCCTCGTTACGAAGCTTCGCCAGCTTCTGCACGTGCCCATCCGATGTTCCACTGCGTATCCACGGCGTCAGGAGCCCGAGCTGATTGGCTGTATCCAGGACGGTGGTCTCGAAGGAGGCGTCGTCTGGGTTTGTGTAGATGCAGGTGCCAGCTCCACCCAGAAGGCTCAGATAGATGGAAGCTTTGATTGGCCTCTCCCACGCGCCCACCACAATCTCACGACACGCCTCCTTGTAGTCTCTGGACATGCCGCTAAACCACACACCTGATTGAGAGGGGAGAGAATTGTGAGAAAAAGACAGCATTCACACAAGATAAGATAGATAGTTTACTAAAACAAAGGCAAAACAGACTGACACCATAACCCTAGACATGGTAGTGAGGCATGCACACAATTATAATGTTTTGTGTGCCAACACTGTATTGTATTGCATTGCATCTCCAAACTGATGGGGATTGTCTCAGAGAGAGGTCACAGCAATAACCTGTCACGTACCTTCCTCCACCCTGTGATTGCAAGCAGGGGCAACTGTGAAGGATCAACAGCTAACAAACAATGCCTTTACATAGACGTGTATGAAGTATATTTTCAAATCTAACTTGTGTAAAAGCCACAACGTGATACAGTTTGTTTGAAGGTAATGTCACATAATCTGATAACCTAATGAATGACTTTGGCAAGACCGTTAAGGAAGAAAGATCATGAGTTCGTTCAGGTTCGTAAAGGCGTGGTGGGCTAACACAGCAACCAAGAGATAGGTCGATTTCTTACCCAATTTGCTATTTTTCAACCTCTCCCATCGGGTGCCATTAACGGGTGCTGCTCCTGCTTCTGCTACAGAGGTGGAGCACCATCTCCTGAGCACCCACGAGGCAGCCATGTCCGTCAGACAGAAGCCGATCGTTCCCGGAAGTTCACATTCGGACTGGCTCGGACCGGAAAAACACAGCGGGTCGGAAAATACATTAATTTCCAAAGTGAAAAAATTGAATTTATTGAGACAAAATGGCATGTCAGTGAAAAGTTGTATTATTATTATTTTTCCCGTAAAAAAAAACAAATATCCAATATCCAGTTCTGCTTAAAAAGAATGTCATTAAATCCCTGTAATATCATTATAAAGTAATAAATATAATGTAAGTACAAATGTTTGTTTTTTTTAACATTCGGATAACACCCATATTACAAAGAAAACACTCACATTTGGCGCACCGCATTATCTTCCGCCTGTACCTGGTCACGTGAACATGATAATCCGACTTGAGCCAACACAGGATCCGTTGTGTACATAAGGTGACGTGGAACAGGCGAGTGATAATGAGAATTTAGTGCACCGTAGTTGAAATTAACACCATTAGCTAGCTAGTTTATTCAGACATCCAACGCAGTACACGTTTAAAAAAAAAAAATGTTAACTATGTGCTGCTGTTGTTAGGTGAGTTGATATTGAGATATAAAGCGAGAAAACAGTGCTAGCTCGACAGCTGTCAGGCTAGCGAGGTGGTCGTGTCAGCATTGCTAACATAGCTGACTGGCTCGCATTGCGGATACAACACAACAGAACCTCCTGCGACAAACAGGTAAGTCTCGGATCACGACGGTCAACGTATGACTATAAATCTGAAGCTAGCTAGCTAGAGCTAAACTATAGGCATAAACATGACAGATTAAAAAATTGCACCTGCATATTCGATGAAGGATGCCTACACATGTTGTTACGTATGCTTTAGAAGGCAGCCAACAAAGAGAACATATTGTCCATATGTAGCAAAAGCTAGCAGGCTACCCTATCTGGGAGAAGAACACAGACTGTTGCCATACGTTAGACTCAACAGTTCTCATAGACTCATCTCCTTCCAGGTCTTGCATGAGGTGGTCATCTTTCCAGAGTTACCATGGCGAGTCCAGATGATCTTAAGTTCCAAGGTGAGGCTCCCATCCTCCTCTCTCTGTTTATCCCCTTTCACCTCATCTTCACTCTTCCCTTCTCTCCTTGTCTCTACATCTGTCACTGCCACTGTCCCGCACCTCCTCTCTCATTCCCTCACTCTAACCTCCTCTGTCTTCCTCTCCTCTAGAGTTTGAGGAGGCCACTGACCTATTGTTAGCAGACCCTGGGGCCTCCACCCTCAGTATGTCTAGCTCCAGCAGTATGGCCCTGGCCGGTGCCACTGGGGACATCAAACTGGACATGTCCGATGATGAGGGACAGGAGGAGAGTTCAGAGGTCAGGACGATGAATGAGTCCAATCACATTGCTACATTAATAATCTGAAATTTTGCCTTTGTAATGACGTTTGCACAAACAGCCAAAAACCAAGCAATATGGGGATAACTGATTGACATTACTGTTTACAGCTCCTAAGAGGGGAGAAACAAACTAGCGGTTTCTGGACCTTTGAGTACTACCAGTCGTTCTTCAATGTGGATACAATGCAGGTACAATATGCTTGAAATAACAGTTTAATCTGCACTCATGTGACTGGCCTATATGTTGCTGTTTCACATCTTCCATATAGAAACTGTAAATGTAGTGGTGTTAGTTGCTGTACAATGTCCATTGGTTGACTGACTTCCTATCATGGGATGCAGGTGCTGGACAGGGTCAAGGGGTCGGTGATGCATTTACCAGGACGGAACTTCATCAAACACACCCTCCAGTCGAGTCCAGATTTGTATGGTAATGGGACACAAATCACCACTATAGCTTAGATACAATTGTTCCTAGATAGTTAGATCTGAATTCGAATGGACCTTAGAATGTTAACTTTTATTGCCGTAAAACTGGACGACAGTTTGCCAAACTCTGCATATCTTAGGTTGTAATGTGAACCACCTCTACCCAGACTAACCTTACCTCCTGGTTCCCCGTATGTCCAGGTCCCTTCTGGATCTGTGTGACGCTGGTGTTCTCTCTGGCCATCAGTGGAAACCTGTCCACCTTCCTGAACTCTCTGGGGAGCCCCCATTACCACTACAGACCCCAGTTCCACAGAGGTATGGTACCTGGGGGTTACAGCGTGGCTCCTTATCAATGGTTTCATGTGAGATTTGCTATGTAAACATAAAGGGGATTGTTGACTGTTTTCTCTTTACATTTCAGCACAGAGGCCTTTTTCAAGACCACGTTATATTACATGCAATAGCAGTGTTGATGTTGATTGCTTTTTCTCACTCCCTCAGTGACAATAGCTGCTGTAGTGATCTTCCTGTATGCCTGGCTGGTGCCCCTGGGTGTATGGGGTTTCCTGACCTGGAGGCAGAGGGAGGAGAGGCAGCAGAGTGGTTACTCCTTCCTGGAGACAGTGTGTGTCTACGGCTACTCCCTCTTCATCTACATCCCCACCTCAGTGAGTCAGCAGACACACTAGTGAATGTCTGGGTTGTATTCAGCTAGCAAAACATACTAATCCCCTAGCTAAATGTTTTGCAATGGAAAATGAAGTTCAGATGGTACCTACTTTACGGTTTCATAGTTTTCTTTCGTTTTTGTGCCTAGTGAATATGACCCTTTCCTTTATAGTATATTTCTATCTGATTGGGACCCAATCCAAACATTTTATTCTCAAGTAACAAACCAATCACCTCCCTCTCAGGTGTTGTGGATCTTACCATTCGAATGGCTCCGATGGCTCCTCATCCTGGTCGCCATGGTGATCTCTGGGTCGGTCCTGGTGCTCACCTTCTGGCCTGTCGTCCGTGATGACACCAAGGTGACTGCTTTTGCCACCGTGGCAACAATCGTTGTTCTCCATGCACTGCTATCAATTGGCTGCAAGGTAAGAGCCCACTATAAGTGCTATGGGTAATAGTTACCTAGCCCCATCCTCCTAGGCCCTGTTCAAATAATTTGAAGATGAATGGCAGTGATCATGGTCTGACATGAATATAAAGTAGTCCTCATTTCACTTATCCCAAAAAATGTTTGAGCCAGGCCCTAATCATAATCTAAATGGGAATGTCTCATGTCCAACACCCTACTTCAGTCTATGGCTAGCTATAAACCTCATAGTTCTTCGTTAAGTTTCTAACCCTTTATACCTGTCCCTCTATGCTATCTTTCAGATGTATTTCTTCCAGACAGCGACTCACACACCAGTTCCTACACTTGCACCCAACCACACAGCAGCAGTATTGACCAACAAGACCCACTGACCAAGAGGAACCAGAGGGAGGGAGATGTGTCAATGTTTGAGACCACTGGGGAATCTGAAAGGACTAGATAAAATGTTTAGGCTTTTGTTACCTACTCTGTGAGCATTGGAAGAGTAGCTAGCTGGCTTAACCACCAAACGGATGATAGCGATTTCGCCATTGACTAACTACATTGTCGTGTGAGGACTGAGTCGAGAGGGAACGTTGGATGAAATCAGTTTGACACCTGTGTGGATGTTTTTAGCCCAGTGGGTCACACATTATCCAGTCCTTTCAGATCAGAGAAGGGGACGTAGCGCCTGTATACTCCGATGCTCTAGCCAATAATAAGGATACAGAGGACTGACAAGTGGTCAGAAAGGTACCCATAACGTTGTGTTGGAGGTTCTGGATGTGTGAGCCCTACTCTATTATGGACTTCAGCAGCCCATTAAAGTACTGTGTAATTGACTACATATGTTACAAAGAGAAGGGGCAAGGATAGAGGTCTATGAGTAAACAAATTATGGGTTGAGGATTGCATTGGGGGGAAATGTCTTGCTTATGCTGCAGAAATTATTCCGCAAGCCTCCCGGGTGGCGCAGTGGGTAAGGGCGCTGTATTGCAGCGCCAGCTGTGCCATCAGACTCTGGGTTCAGGAGGTCCGTGGGGCGACGCACAATTGGCCTAGCGTCGTCCGGGTTAGGGGGGGGGCTTGGCCGGTAGGCATGTCCTTGTCTCATCGCGCACCAGCGACTCCTGTGGCGGGCCGGGCGCAGTGCGTGCTAACCAAGGTTACCAGGGGCACGGTGTTTCCTCCGACACATTGCTGTGGCTGGCTTCCGGGTTGGATGCGCGCGTTGTGTATCGGAGGACGCATGACTTTCAACCTTCGTCTCTCCCGAGCCCGTACGGGAGTTGTAGCGATGAGACAAAATAGTAGCTACTAAAACAATTGGATACCACGAAATTGGGGAGAGAAAGGGATAAAGAAATGATTCCACTGTAAATTCTGCACTTGTATATTGTAATAAATCAATATTTATCATGGAGAAGTTGGGTGCACCTCAACAGTCAGACTTCCTCTTATCTGCACTAAAAAACGTAAGAAAGGAGGAAGCATATCTGCTCTAACCATGAAGAACTATGAGGTTTATAGCTAGCCATAGACTGAAGTAGGGTGTTGATGACACATGAAACATTTCTCCTGAGGCTCATACAGCTGAGACATTCCCATTTAGATTATGACTAGGGCCTGGTTCAAACATTTTTGTCAGTGCAGATGGAGACCAAGGATGGAGGAGACCAAGGAAAGGAATTCTTTAGACTTGAAATCCTCAGCTGCAGTCTGATCTTCAGATGAGGGAAATGCTGTATGAATGTTTAATGTAATACAGGGGTGGCCAACCTTATCCATAAAGGTGCATGCTTTTGTTCCAGCCAAGCAAAAACGCCTGATTCTACCATCAGACGAGTTGGATCAACATGTATGTTACAGCTTGGCTGGAACCAAGGCCTACTACACCCACGCCAGCCCTCTGAGATTGAAATGGGTTGTCCTAGAACTCAAACCACTCCTATGACTTGGAACGTGTAGTACTGTGCTGACTAATGTATCCACACAACTTTTTCTTTTTGTAGATACTTGTAAATTATAGGGTTTGTCAGTGTATTTAATTATTCTTTCCTCTTTGTTCAGACTTCTGAGTTTGTGTGAATAAACTGTCATTCCAGTCAATTGCTCGTTTTCTTGGTGTTGACTACAGCCCGAGGGCAGGGGTCTCTAACGCCGGTCCTGGAGTGCTGTCTTGGCAGGCTTTTGTTCCAGCACATCTGATTCAATTAAGATTAGCTGGTAGGTACTGGGCTGGGACAAAGGCCTGCACAACTTGGGGCTGGAGATGGTGGATATTTCACAGCCTTCCATCTTATCTACTATTTCATGAGGAAGTTGCATTGGTTCCAGCCCTCAAGTTGTCAGTGCTCTGCTTACTGTACGTTGAAAACATGGATTCTTGTTTGTCCTGACGCCTCAGAGGGGCTTGGCCCTGAGATTTATGGGACAGCCGAGCACTTCAGGTGTAGTTGCTTTGTGTGTGTGCTTGGAGGACATACATTTACAGCTATATTCCTTGGACACGTCAATGTCTGCCGACCATGTAGGCTCATATTGTAAGGCACAAGATTTGACTTACCCTCAAGGTGACGTTATAAAATCAGATTTCATTAGTCGTCCCTAACTGCTGGTTTTGGTTAGGAAAATATGATCCTAGATCTGTGGCTAATTGTCAGGGGCAATACAAACAGGAGGCAGCACAAAAGTCTTCCTGATGCACTTTCCATCAATAGAGGTCGAATGCTAAGCTAGCAACTATCACAACATTGGTGTTACAATTCTAACTGTAATATCAAGTTAATTATAAGACCCGATCCAAATATTTTTTGGGGGACTTCTCCACCAACATTTAATTTACTCCTTTTATACTTGTTTTTTGTTTGTTGCTTTTCTGTGAAACAAATAAAGACAACTGAAAAGTTAACCCTACAAACTAGCAAGACATTTTCTCTTCATAAAACTTGCTAAATCAAAATTTAAACTCAGTCCACAAATTGTGACTGGAAGCAATGCATACATGTCCATTAAGTCTTTGTCTGAAGGTTGAGCAATCGACTTGCCCGGGAAAGGAGGGAGGAGAGGTTTAGATATGTTAGAGTCTGGATATCATAGGTAGTGAGGAGGGAAAGAGGTGACTCCCTACTCCCTATATTCCCAACTCCCCACCTCAGTCTGAACCGCAGTCTCAAAATGAAGGAAAGGAAACCGGGGAAGAATGTAAACTAGGATACAGCTGCTCCAACGGCCGACATCAGTGTCCTTGGTCCATACTGTCAGTCTGTCTTTCTGTGGGTTCATCCTGCTTCCACCAATACCATCGGCTCGCTGCAATCCTGATTGGCTATGAAGGGGAGTGGGGGGCCGGGTCTGCTGCGGTGTCCTCGAAGCTTATTGGCTTTGGACAACACACCTCAATCGGAGGTGATGTTCTAACAGAGTTCCAGAGTTGATGTTCTTCAAGATCACGTCCTACACACTGACATCTAGGCTACGTCTCAAATGACACCCTAGTCCCTATACAGTGCACTTCATTTGTCCATGTGGCTCTAGTCAAAAGTAGAGCACTGTATATGGAATAGGGTGTCTTTTCAGATAGCCTAGGTCTACTGGGCTAAAGACTACCACTATGGATGACCAGACAAACACCTTGGGGGGAGCTAGCTATCGCTCTGGAATGGGGCCGTTTAAGGAGAGAGGCTCTACGGGCAGGTGGAGAAGTGCCTCGATATGAAAACAAAATGGCATCAGTGAGGGGTGTTCATAGTGTTCTACTCTACAGGAAAGCCCCCTGTCCTTTCAGTGCAGATCTGTAGTGGGGGACATCCAATCCAGTGATAAGGGGAGGGGGGATAGCGACTGGCTGTAGTGGATGGGGTTGTGTGTGTGTTTGGTGGAGGAGGAGGGGGAAGGGTGGGGCATCACACTGGCACTAGGGGAGGCGAAATGTCCAAAAGGGAGGGAACCCGGATAAAGGAGATGATACCTGCTGTACAGTCGTGCAATGAGTTATTCTTTGCAACAAAAGTCTCTGTGTTCAATGTGTATGTGTAGGTGTACATGTGTCTGTAAAGCATAAAAAGGTCCAGTCAATCAAAGTTCAGTTCCGCTCTCCATTCAGAGAAACTGCCAATTCTTTGTGCTGATCAGTCTGTCAGTTGAACGTAGAGGTGCTGCCACCCTCTGGCTGGACTGGTGATATCATAGCTGCTGCACGATGATGAGAGGGGGAAGATGGGGAACAGCTCTCAAAGCGGAGAGAGCGGCGAGGAGGGACGGATATGAGAATAACTCCAGTGATAGAGAGATGGACAGTAAAGGAGAAAGGAAGGTGCTGGAGGGACAACACGACAGCACTGGTTTTGGTATTCTGGTTCTGGCTGTGGTCGGTCAGGGGGAGGGGCTAGTAGAGGTCATGCAGGGGTTCGGAGGTGAAGGGTGACGAGGTCTTAACTCCCATAATGCATGGTGTTGCTAGGGATGGCCATGGGAGAGGCCATGGAGATGGCGGGTCCCCCCATGGTGAACTGGTTGGTGACGGGATAATGCTGCTGCTGCTGCTGGTTAGAGCTGCTGCTGCTGCTAGGACCTGATTGGCCAGTAGAAGCTCCTGGAGAGATGGGGGGGGGGAGAGAGGGGGAAAGTGTTATCACCTTCCCTTGATTGGTTGTGGGCCAACTATGTCACAGGTGTTTAGGAAACTTGACCCCCCCCCCCCCCCCCCCCCAGGTGCACGTTTTGGTTTTTGCCCTAGCACTACACAGCTGATTCAAATAATCAAAACTTGAGGAGTTCGTTATTTAAATCAGTTTAGGAAACCCTTGTATAGTGTATAAAGAGACGTACCCTGGACGATTCCGGTGCTCATGATGGAGCCCATCCTGGAGTGGGTGTGATTCACTATCCCTGTGTTCACTGAGGGCGGGAACAGAGGAAATAGTGAGACGGTGTATTAACGCACACACAAACGTGCAAACACACACAGTCAGTCACACGGTCTGTGCTTGTCTGTCAGCCCATCAGTCCGTAGTATCCTACCGAGGGGGATGAGGTTGTTGTGGGACACCGTCGAGCCGCTGCCCATGACTGTACTGAGGTCATAGGCTGTAGGCATCCCTGAGAGAGAGAGAGAGAGAGATGAAAGGGTGAGACGGGGAAGAGAGTGAGATGGGGAGGAGAGAGAACAAGAGAGATAGGGAGAGAAAGGGAGCGAAATGGGAATAAAGCACAGGAGAAGCATAAGCATCCTTTCTCTCTCACACACCGTTTTCCCCTCAGAGAGAGCATGCATCCCCTGTCTATCAGCTACTCTGTTAGCCTGATCTATTCTGTGATATCCCTACAGTTTAGTAAGACATTTAGTCATGATGTTGTATGGATACTTTTGCCTGATGATGCTATCATGGGTCAGATTTTGTGTATCGTCTGTGCGTTTACCTGACACAGCAGTGTTCTGCCTCATGCAGTGTGTGGGTTCTGCCCCGTGCAGTGTGTGTGGGTATGTCCTCTGTGTGTGTCCTCTACCAGTGTCCTCTATGTGTGTGTATTTACCTGACACAGCCATGCCCTGGCTCATGCTGTAGGCCCCCCCAGTGTTCCACATGGTCTCAGAGGGGGAGGTGTAGTGCGACCCAGGAGGGGGGGTGGGGGTGCTGCCTGTGTACCTACAAAAACACACATACACAACAACATACACGCCATGAGAGGGAGCTCCCCTTCCCCCCGGGTCGTTATCCTGAATGGCACAGGCCGAGGGCAGCGGAACAGACCAACTCACCTGAAAAAGGGGTTCTTCAAGTCCAGGAGGTTGCTGGACTTGGAGCCTGTCTGGTCCACTTGGGCAACAATACTGATGTCGTAGCTTTGTCTGTGAGGAGGGAAGAGAGCCAGGGATTGGTATGGGAGGAGAGCCGGGGGTTGGTATGGGAGGAGGTGAGAATGGAGGTGGATAGTTTAACACAGACCAACACAGACAGACAGAGAAGCACAGATTCAGCAAGCACACATCTGTAATACACATATATACAGTGCTTCCGGAAGGTATTCAGACCCCTTGACGTTTTCCACATTTTATTACATCATTTTTTAACATTTATTATTATTTTATGTTTTAAATCCCTCAATCTAAACACAATACCTCACAATGACAAAGCAAAAACAAGTTTGTAGTTTCCTGATTTATATTATTTAAAAAAACTGAAATATGACATTTTCATAAGTATTCAAATCCTTTACTAAGTACTTTGTTGAAGCACCTTTGGCAGCAATTATAGCCTAGTCTTCTTGGGTAGGACGCTACAAGCTTGGCACACCTGTATTTGGGGTGTTTCTCCCATTCTTCTCTGCAGATCCTCTCAAGCTCTGTCAGGTTGGATGGGGAGCGTTGCTGCACAGCAGACCACCATAGTCCCTGTGCCCAAGAACACTAAGGTAACCTGCCTAAATGATTGTGGACTACAGGAAAATGAGGACTGAGCACGCCCCCATTCTCATCGACGGGGCTGTAGTGGAGCAGGTTGAGAGCTTCAAGTTCCTTGGCATCCACATCACCAACAAACTAACATGGTCCAAGCCCACCAAGGAAGTCGTGAAGAGGGCATGACAAAACCTATTCCCCCTCAGGAGGCTGAAAAGATTTGTCATGGGTCCTCAGATCCTCAAAAGGTTCTACAAGCTGCCAGGCAGTGTCAGAGGAAGGCCCTAAAAATTGTCAAAGACTCCTGCCACCCTAGTCAGACTGTTCTCTCAGATACCACACGGCAAGCGGTACCGAAGCGCCAAGTCTAGGTCCAAGAGGCTTCGAAACAGCTTCTACCCCCAAGCCATAAGACTCCTGAACAGCTAATCAAATGGCTACCTAGACTATTTGTATTGCCCCCCCCCCCCCCATCTGCGCAACACAGAGAGGTAGCCATTTTTCCTCCCGGTCCTAGTGAAAAGCCAACTGTCCCGGTTGATATATTATCTAATAGATATTTGAAAAACACCTTGAGGATTGATTATAAAAAACGTTTGCCATGTTTCTGTCGATATTATGGATATAATTTGGAATTTTTGTCTGCGTTGTCGTGACTGCTATTTCCGGTGGATTCCTCTGCATAACGCATCAAACTAACGGAGGTATTTGGATATAAAAAAATATCTTTATGGAACAAAAGGAACATTTGCTGTCTAACTGGGAGTCTCGTGAGTGAAAACATCCGAAGCTCATCAAAGGTAAACAATTAATTTGATTGCTTTTCTGATTTGTGACCAAGCTTCCTGATGCTAAGTGTACATAATGCTATGCTGGGCTATCGATAAACGTACACAAACACTTGTCTTGCTTTGGCTGTAAAGCATCATTTCAAAATCTGAGACGACAGGGTGATTAACAAAAGGCTAAGCTGTGTTTCACTATATTTCACTTGTGATTTCATGAATATGAATATTTTCAAGTAATATTTTTTGACTGTTGCGCTATGCTATTCAGCGTTGCTGATGACAAATATACCGGATCCGGGATGGGTTAATAACTCTACCTACATGTACATATTACCTCAATTACCTTGACACAGGTGCCCCCACACATTGACTCTGTACCGGTACCCTCTGTATATAGCCATTGTTATTTACTGCTGTTCTTTTATTATTAGTTATTCTTATGGCATACTTTTTTTATTGGTATTTTCTTAAAACTGCATTGTTGGTTAAGGGCTTGTAAGTATGCATTTCACAGTAAGGTACCTGTTGAATTCGGCGCATGTGACAAATACAATCTGATATGATTTTCTGGTCTCTCCAAACATGTTTGATCGGGTTAAAGTCCGGACTCTGGCTGGCCACTCAAGGATATTCAAAGACTTGTCCCGAAGCCACATCTGCATTGTCTTGGCGGTGTGCTTAGAGTTGTTGTCCTGTTGGAAGGTGAACCTTCGCCTGAGTGCTCTAGAGCTGGTTTTCATCAAGGATCTCTCTGAACTTTGCTTTGTTCATTTAGCCTTGATCCTGACTAGTCTCCCAGTCCCTGCCTCTGAAAAACATCCCCACAGCATGATGCTGCCATCACCATGCTAGGGACGTAGGGATGGTGCCAGGTTTCCACCAGATGTGACATTTGGCATTCGGGTCAAAGAGTTCAATCTTGGTTTCATCAGACCAGAGAATTGTGTTTCTCATGGTCTGAGAGTCCTTTAGGTGCCTTTTGGCAAACTCCAAGCAGGCGGTCATGTGCATTTTAATGAGGAGTGGCTTCCATCTGGCCACAACCATTAAGGCCTGATTGGTGGAGTGCTGCAGAGATGGTTGTCCTTCTGGAAGGTTCTCCCATTTCTACAGATGAACTCTGGAGCTCTGACAGAGTGACCATCGGGTTCTTGGTCACCTCCCTGACCAAGGTCCTTCTCCCCTGATTGCTCAGCTTGGCCGGGAGGGCAGCTCCAGTAAGAGTCTTGGTGGTTCCAAACTTCCAATTTAAGAATGATGGAGGCCACTGTGTTCTTTGGGGACCTTCAATGGTGCAGAAATGTTTTGGCACCCTTCTCCAGATCTGTGCCTCGACACTATCCGGTCTCGGACTTTCCCAACAATTCCTTCGACCTCATGGCTTGGTTTTTGCTTTGACATGCACTGTCAACTGTGGGACCGTATATACAGGGGTGCCATTCCAAATCATGTCCAATCAATCTAATTTACCAGAGGTGGACTCCAATCAAGTTGTAGTAACAGCTCAAGGATGATCAATGGAAACAGGATGCATCTGAGCTCAATTTCGAGTCTCATAGCAAAGGGTCTGAATACTTACGTAAATAAAGTAAGTTAATGTATTTTAAATACATTTAAAAACATTTCTACAAACTTGTTTCCGCTTTGTCGTTATGGGCTGGTGCGTGTAAATTGCTGAGGATTTTATTTATTTAATAGATTTTAGAGTAAGACTATAACCTCACAAAATGTAGAAAAAGTCAAGGGATCTGAATACCTTCCAAATGCACTGGGTAGCTCCAAAAGTAGAGGCAGTGAGACATTGTTGTTTTGATACATGAGGTTGCAGATGCACAAATATCATCCACGACCCCCCACCCCACCAAATGCTAACCTCCCCTGTTATTGTAGTGGTGAGAGGTTAGCATGAGGTTACACTAACTTCCTCACTCATTATTTACGATTAATTCAGGATATTATGTAATCATGGTAGCATCCACAGTATTTAGAAACATTCTATTGTTATTTACAATAAAAGTGACTCAAAAATGACAATTCATTATTTTCCATTAATTAAATTGGGCACAAAATAATTGGAACCTATTTCTAAATGGTTCACCTGATATGGATGAAAATTAAATGAAAGCTGACAGTCTGCACTTCATCCCCATAGTCATTGTATGAGGCAATTTTCTTTATAATTGTCGCTGTCCAAATACTTTTGGAGCTCACTGTATATCACCTACACACATTCATTCAGAACTGTCATAATATAACACAAGCCTGGGCCTAGAGGTGAATGGCAACACACTAACACCAAAGCCTCCCTTCCCCAACAGACTCCCAGTAGATCCCTCTACAGTCTCTCACCTCTTGTTGGCGATAAGCAGTGCTGTGCCGGAAAGTGTGTCTCCTGCCTTGGTGAAGAGGGGTGACTGGAGCAGACAGCGGACCTGGTACCAGTGGGTCAGGGGCTCTGTGGGGGCTGTAGAGAGCCACACTGTCACCCTGCAGAGAGAGGGGGGGGATTAGAGGTCAGGATACTTTAAGGTTCAATCAGCGTTATCCTACTACTGTACAAGCATGGTCAGATATTCAGTAGGAACAGCCCTTTACAACTTATTGTGAAATGTATCTATTGTGAATGTATTGTATTGCTTTTAAGTTGTACCCACTTTCTGTCTTTGTGTTTATTACAATGTCTGTGAGAAAAAACAAGTGATGAAAGGAAAGTGACAGTGTAGCTGTAGTCAGGATCCATGTAGGTCAGGAGTCCTGGATCAAGTGATTTTACTCCTTGACCATACACACACTTCAGCCCTGGTTAAGGCAGCTCAGACCAACTTACATTGATCCCATGAACGCTACGTCGAACCAGAAGGCCAGGCCGTGCACCAGCCCTGAGTGCATCATATGGAACTTAAAGGGAATCTCTATCCTGAAAGAGAGAGCGAGAGAAGGGAAGAGAGAGGGGAAGAGAGAAAAGAGTGGGATAAGCATTAGTCTAGTTAAAGGGGCAATCAACTGTTGCTACATCCATTTTTTGGACTTATAAATGTATGATATATACCCATTAAGTCTTGAAGAATATAACTTATAAATGCCTCATGAGCTTAGTTCAACTCCCGTACCCCCATCAGAACCCAAAATATAAGTTTGTTTTACTCCAATGTTTGTAAACAAAGTAAATGTAAAACAATATATATATCGTCAAAACATGGTTAAAACTATAATGTTGATATCATGGATGGTCAGTCCTTGCATCCATAGCCCAGTCTATGAATTTGAGAGTGGTTACATTTCTCCAGCCCATCCCTCCACTTTTTACATAAAGAAGGACGGGGAATTCGCTTTGTTATTGTTTCAACTTCTGATTGCTGCTTTAAGGTTATTTTTAGACACTAGAAGGAATTATGTAGTATCGGAAGTATATTAGAGAAGTAGGACATCCCTACATTCAGTAACATGTCGCATCTCAATTCTCAACTCATTCTATGAATAACAATTCAATAATAAATATATGAGGGAATAACAGACACAGACAGACGGCACACAGACCTGTACAAATCCTCCTCTTTGGCCTCCAGGAAGTTGACTGTGTATTTGACAGACTTGGCCATCAAGATACGGATATCAAATGTGTCCTGAGAGGGGGGAGGGAAAGAAAAAGGAGGAAGGAGAGAGACGGGGAAGAGGGAAGCAAGAGTATCCAGGTAAGTCCCAGTGAGGTAGAAATGTTTTACGGCAGCATTGGCTAGAGAGGGTACGGAGACGGCCTATGCCTTAATTTAATGATCTAGAACAGAGGCTGTACCCAGAACCAGGCCTTCCGGCCGGGTATGGCTCGCCCAGCAGAGTAACAGAGGAGTAGGCACGGAGGAGGCCTACCCAGCTGACTACCGCTGGAAAATGATGTGTATGTGTCGGTGTGTCGCTGTGTGTGATAAAAAGGGTTGAGATGAATTCAATGAATACCCATTATGAGCAGTGATAGTACTGTTGAAACCTCACTGTTGGTTCTGTGGTGTAAGACTGGGGGAGCTGGACTGGGCGAAAACATTGGGATCCTAAACTCAGACCGCATCTAACTTATTTATCCCAGCCGTCATAACACACACAGTGTGACGGTGGTATCTTCTACCACAAACACACACTCCCATACAGTCAATCTCCTATCCTGCATCAGCGTTTGCCCATAAACACACACACTCCATGTACCACCCTTAGACATAAACAAACACACAGGCCAGTCCGTACTATGTAACCCAATTTTCCACAAACAGCTCGTCCCCACATACCCCCTGACTATTTCAGGCCTTAAATACCCCTCCCATATACATTTCCTAGTTAACCGCCCCCATTCACCCCAATCCTCTTGCGGGGGTGGGGGGTATCGCTTTAACCGACATGGTGGGCAGGGCAGGCAATGTCAGAAGATAGGTGTTCAAGAGTCTGACATACAACTGAGAATTCTACGTACCACAATGGGCTGGCGAAAGTACTCATCCACCGCTGCTCCTCGCAGGGCTGAGAGGTCCACACCATGGAAGGAAGGCTGGTACCTGAATGAGGGAGTGAGAGAATCATCATCATCAACTCAATCTCAGCAACTACAGCAGCCCAATGAAAAGTGACTGATATCTCCGTACATTCACTGCTTCTACTCCCAGAGCTTCTTCTCTTGCCATTTCCCCCTGTCCCTCCAACCCCATCCTTCCTCCTACTCCCCGTTTCTCTCCTCCCTCCCCTCCTACTCCCTGTTTCTCTCCTCCCTCCCCTCCTACTCCCCGTTTCTCTCCTCCCTGCCCTCCTACTCCCCGTTTCTCTCCTCCCTGCCCTCCTACTCCCCGTTTCTCTCCTCCCTCCCCTCCTACTCCCCGTTTCTCTCCTCCCTCCCCTCCTACTCCCCGTTTCTCTCCTCCCTCCCCTCCTACTCCCCGTTTCTCTCCTCCCTCCCCTCCTACTCCCCGTTTCTCTCCTCCCTCCCCTCCTACTCCCCGTTTCTCTCCTCCCTCCCCTCCTACTCCCCGTTTCTCTCCTCCCTCCCCTCCTACTCCCCGTTTCTCTCCTCCCTCCCCTCCTACTCCCCGTTTCTCTCCTCCCTCCCCTCCTACTCCCCGTTTCTCTCCTCCCTCCCACTCCCTGTTTCTCTCCTCCCTCCCCTCCTACTCCCCGTTTCTCTCCTCCCTCCCCTCCTACTCCCTGTTTCTCTCCTCCCTCCCCTCCTACTCCCCGTTTCTCTCCTCCCTCCCCTCCTACTCACCAGAAGTTGGCCTTGGTGAACTGCTCCATGTAGAGCTGTTCGTCTGTGAAGGGGGCCAGGTGCACGTCACCGATGGTGGGGAACATTTTACCTGTGACACACATGAAGTCAGTTAATGATGGTACAATCACCAGTGGCTAGTCATGATGAATATGTCTCATTTTTAAAATGTAGACTTTCATATTATATACTGCTTGGGCTTCAAAATAATCTTCAGACCTTTTGACATTTTCTCCCTTTCTCCTTCCCCCCTACTCTACCCCTTTCTATGCTCTCCCTCCAACCTTCCCTCTGCCTCACCACTAGGCTTGAGGAACTTCTTGGCGTGGAGGTAGCTCTCCAACATCCTCTCGTTGAAGAGCATGTAGCCCATGGGCTCTGAGATGATGATGTCCACCTGCTCAGGTAGCGTAACCTCCTCTACTTTACCAGGGATCACCACCACACGGTCCCCCAGACGGTTAGTGTTCACCAGGACCTAGTGGAGGGGACACCAGAGGGTTAGAGGTCACCCGGATCTAGTGGTCTAGTGGATCTAGTTGGTGTGTGTGTATTAGAGTGAAACTGATACATCTGCCAGATTTATGGCTACATAGCATGTCAAGAAGAGGATAGGGTTAGAGCAGGGATGACAAACTTTTCAGCTCGAGGGCTTTGATTAGTTTGTCAAAATCAATTTGCGGGCCAGAAAAAGTGCAGTTAATTGAAAATATATAGGTCACTTAATTTCAGCATAGTTTAGTGTGTCTGTTACCTCTGCATGCTGGGCCATGGTGCTGGCCTCCACAGCGTAGACCTTCCTGGCCCCCGCCTGAGCAGCAAAGAACGACAGAATCCCTGAACCACAGCCCACATCCAACACCACCTAGAGAGAGAGGAATGGACTCTAATTCTTCCCTGATAAAGACATCAATGAAATCCAGCAGTGTCTACTGCCCAAACCAATTAAACAACAGATTAGTTTCAAATACAGCAAAGGACTAAATTCAGAACAAGCTATATTTAAGTCCCAGGACAGTGCATCAGTACCTTGTCCTTGAAGTCAGTGTGGTTCTGGAGGATGGCCCTCTGATAGGTTCCTGTCCTGACGTAGTCCTGCATCATGTTCTGCTGCTGGGAGAGGTAGCCATAGAACTGGAGGAGAGAAGGAGAGAGGGAGAACAAGGGAGTGAGAGGAAAATAAAGTGACAGAACAGCTTATTTTTCATGAGGTGTTTTAATATTGTCACGGAGCTAATAAAGGTTGGAATAAATTATTTATTGCAATGCATGGCAGATTCTGCGTGTGCACCTGGAAGTACTGTACTGCGGATGATTCCTCTGTCCTGTCGCTGAAGACCGACTGCTCTCCACTGTGGCCGCGGCAGTTCTTCAGGAGGTTATAGAACGATGAGAACTCTGAGGAGATCGTCATAACAGGTTATAAGCAGGACAAATCAGACATAAGTTATAAACGGTCTTAAGCCAGTCATAATGGGGAGAAATCAAACGAACAATAATAATAACCAATTATAACAGTTCACAAGGATGACAGAGGCAAGACAAGTATGAGAAACAATACGAATCTCTTTATGAGGACAGGAACATGTGCACTAGGACAGGGAGTCAAAGACACACAGGAGACAGAGGGTCAATGACAGAGACAGATATAGCCTACTGGCAGGCAGTCAAAGACAGACAGAAAAAAGACTGACAGACAATGACAGCATTCTCTGTGACAGAGTGGCAGTGGTTGCCGGGGGTTAGCTACCTGCAGGTGAGGTGAACTGTAGCAGGACGCTGTTGCAGCCTAGCGTGATGATGAACGACTGTTTCCCCACGCGACTGCACTCTGTGTCCCTGGAGACCGAACACTTGAACACACATGTCTCCTCTGCTGTGAGAGGAGTCATACAATAGTTAGGGCCAAGCAACACTCCCACAACAGGTCATTCATGGAATAAGTGTGGCACAGGAGTACGTGGCTTACCGTAGGTCACACAACATGAAGAACAACATGCTAACAGAACTGGCCTGATCACACACAGCGCTTTATTGATTCAATTAGCACTATAGCATCTCATGCATAGCAACAAGCAACAAGCTATTTTTAACCTCCTTTAGCCGAGGGAAAGTGACTAATTTCTTCTATTGAATCTATTTCACACACACCCCTGGATGATTAAGATGACATAGTTTTAAAGACTGGATTTGTGAAAGCAATATATTGGCAAGGTAGGTCTAGGGCTGTGCCCGCATGGCAGTGAGATAATCTGTGGTTTAATCCAGCAGTTGTGATGGGATTAAGACTAGCGCTGTTACTTAGATTAGCCAGATGCAGCATGTTTTATTAACAGACCAAACTAGCGACTGACACCGGATTAACCTGCGATAAATATGAGAGCGGGAGTGTATGTGTTGCTTAACAAGTGTGTGTTCGATGCAAGGGCTGAGAGATAGAGTGCATGCTTTAAAATATGTAGGCTACAACCATCTCCCTCCACTAGACCTGGCCTGTCTACAAGGCCCTTCAGCTGAACATTGTGGGAAACGACAATGACAGAAGGGGGACAAGGACTGTCACTATAGACCTGTTACAGATATGTAACAACCAGATGATAGTCATGTCAATGTTCTAACAGGATAATGTCAGGTCATAATAGACACTTGTCAAAGTGAAGAGCAAAATGGTGCTATTTTTGCTGGGCCAAGGCATTGCCCCTCATGGACAATGTAAATACACCCATTCCAGCATGATAGACAGACATTACTAGTGTGCTGTGTTTGATTGAGGTGCTTTTGTGTCTATAATAAAGCAGAAATAAAATGATTGTGTGGCAAGACACTGAGGTTATTTTTCCAAGTGGAATTACTTTAGACTCAGTCGTGCTGCTCTATGTAGCAATTCAATCGGGAGTTCATTCCTGTCTGGTGTGGAAACGTTTATCTTCCATCATCATGGGAATGTTGGAAGAGGAAACGGCTGTTGGGCCTATGGACCGGACCAGGCAATCACACATATCATAAAACTTTGATAGGACACCTTGAAAAACATCCTGCCACACATACATTTCTACTTTCCCCACAGCCCAATCTTGACTGTATCAAAAATAGGGACATCACGGCTTCTTGAAAGGGACATCCCATCTGTGCCTCGGTGTAACAAAAGCTGCAAGCCCTCAGCGCGAGCACACAAGTGATCGACAGGGGAGTAGGGAGGTGGGGGACTGGCTATTGTTCAGGGGAGAACAAAGATGAATAACTAATACGAGCCTGGTTTAGCTTATCGAAACATAAGGACCCATATTTAGCCTGTTTAAAAAATATATATTTCGTTTATCGATATTTATTCACTCAGCTAGGCATCTACAGTAGATTAGATTACCATAAAGTAGTACGCGCGAGCCACCGGGGTTAGCTTGCTTGTTTGCACCGCTACTAGTATGATCTGTGCGCAAAGACGACGTTCCAAAACAAAACACACTTTTAAGATACCCATCTCAAAGGGTCAAATGTTATCTTGCTTTCTCATAACTATCTAAGAAAGAGGGCAATGCTCATATGACGCAGTTTGTCTTAACTGTTAGAACTCTGTGGCATTAAGGGCAAACCATTGCGTAGTATGGCTGATAGCTTATTGGGGCAAAAATGAAAGAGCACGTTAACATGTCAATTAGCTTTGGCTATCTGCGTCAATGTGTAGCGAGCTGGATAAAATGCTCAGCTGCGGGACAGGATAGTACATCATTGAAATGCAATCTGGCGCTAAATTGTTAGCAAGTTGATATTAGTAAACAGGGGTAGATAGGTATCTAATGTGCTTGGTCACACTTAGCTTGCTGTCCAGGAAACGTCTCGTGTGAGCTAAAACATACTACTTCGCATTAAATAAATACTTTAAAGAATATTGCTCAAGGCAAATAGATACGAAAGAAAAAACGTGGTCCACAAGCCACGAAGTGAGCGCAGTAAGCTTGCTAAAGCTAACCACCTATAGTTAGCTAAGCTAACAACAGTGTGCGCTGTCGTGGTGCTGGAGAAGTAACGTTAGCTAACTAAGTTATGGTAGCTAGCTAGCTAGCTAGCTAATAGCGATAAGCGAAAACAGTCCCCATTACGTTGGATTCTATAGGTGGAACCAGTCGGTTTTGAAGTGGAACCCCCACCCGCACACACGTGCAAGCCCAGGCACTCGCATCGGCTAGCTAGCTTTGTAGCATTAAGCTCTGGCTAGTTAGCCAGAGTAACGTCAGTTAACAAGGAGCCCAGGCCGAACCGGTGTATGGAAGAGCTGTCTCAAGTCCACTCACCGTTGGAGAGGTTGATCAGGGCCGCGTCCTGTGTGGCTTTCACCTCCAGTCGTAGAGGCTGCTGCTCGGAGTGACGCTGTATTTCTCCGTTTGCGTCTCCGATAGAGAGGAGCCGCACGCCGGGAAACACCGACACCGCCATCTTCGATCTGTGGGAAGAGACAGCTCACTGTGGCTCTCACATCCAGCGTTGGACGTGCACTCACGACAGGAAACGGGATACACACAGCTCTACCGCCACTATGTGGCCGAGAGGCAAACTGCTTAGTGCAAATACAGTAGACTTTGCTCTGACTTCTGTTGTCACTGCTGTACACTTTCAGCAAAGACAGTATAGTTAGTTGGACAATGAGAGAAATAGGGGATCTTGAATAATCATTTGAATTAAATAAAAATGTCAGACTGTCAGCCAGGCTGCGTTTCGTATCCTGGTTTGTTAAATCTGTGTGAATAATATTGGTTCTGCTGTGTAACATGTCATGCAGCAAGTACCAAAACCTACAACTTTGGGCAGTGGCTAAATACTGTTTATCTGGCAGACTATTGGCAAATATGCACTGGTATTACTTGAGCAGCATTCTATGTGACAGGGATGAGCAAGTCTGGTCCACGGGGGCCTGAGTGCATGTCTGTTGTCTTTTGTTCTCTCCAAATCAGCATCTGATTTATAAACCAGGTATGGCATCAGTGGATGAATTAAGTGCCAGGCGAAAGAGAAAAGCAGCAGACACTCAGGTCCCTGCAGGAGAGGAGTTGCCTACCCCTGATACTCTTGTGTGTTCTGGCCAGTCAGCTTAAGGGGGGCACTCTTAACAAACTCTTTAATAAAACATGAGACCCAAAGAGATGTTGAAGGTGAAATTATACATTTTATTAAATTATTCAGTCAATACATGTCATGGTACCATTCTAAGACAAATACACACAAAAGAAACGTTAAGGCACAACAGGATGACAGTGTTTTCCACATGTATGAATCCATCCACCAGAGCATTTCAGTGACTAATATTTGTAAAAAGAGGTGCTCTGCTTTCCCCATGCATTATGGACACTGTAGTCCTCAAAGGTTCTCTGTTCACTTTATTATAACGTCAGAGGAATTCAGAGATCAGTCTCTGTCACCATAGTGAAAAGAGCTTGCGTTCCTCCATCTCCTTTCCTGCATGGCCACTGATTTGAAAGGACTTGGTAGGCAAGACTAATAGTACTGTGGAAATCTATGTAGGCCTAGTCCTTTCATCTATCAGTGGTCAAGTCTGAGGACATTATTGAAGACATATTTCTGGGTATTGGAACATGTTGATGGGTTGTTCTCCAGTTTTTAGCAACACTTCATGTTGTAATAAGAACACAGTATGGTTCCTAAACATGACTCAATCTCTGGTGTTGTTTTTCAACTTCTTCAGGTCCTCTTTAAGTGTTTCTGATTAATCAAGTGGGAAAGTAAATGCAGATTTAGGCCTCAACAGGTCTCGTGTTAAAACCGGGGCATTTAAATTACCAGAGGTTTGGCACATACTAAGGCACATTAGTTTGAAGCAGTACGCAAAGAGTAAAAGGTAAAAGGGGTGGGGAACCCGAAAAATGACTTTAAACCATTTAGAATGTGTCCTTACTTTAACGTAGATGCACCAATGGAGTAGCAGTCTCTTTCCACTGAGTGTCCAGAGATCAGGCTTATTAATAATGATGATACACAGCAATTATACTTATCTATAGTGTCAGTACAGTAATCCTAATATTCTTGTTATGATCCTTCATATCATTATTCTGATGTTGACTGAGCAACACCACAAAACCAGCATTGAAACAGATCTTTTGCATGACCTGAGTTTGAGATCTCTATATGCCAACACCCATAAGAAACCTCTAACATCTGAGTCACTCTTTTCAAGACATAGTAACATCATTTTCTTTTGAATTACATTTTGCATCACAGTGGTTTAACTGGATCTTAACAGTGTAGTCGAGTGTTTAACTTAACACATGAGAATGTGCACAAATTTTATGTCAAAAGACTAAATTCTCTTGAGAGGCTCATGGAGTCACCACACTTTTAGCAGAGAATCATAAATTACACTTATCGAAATGCTTCACAATTTCATCTGACAAAAATCACAGTGACAGTGTTAAGGCGAGTTTGTGGCAAACCAACTGAGCACCATTTTGAAAAACAAGCTCTGAGATCAAACTCGGGTGTAATGTCCTGTAGTGTGTTGAACATAGCTTCACAACAATGATACGGTAGGCTATACTCATGTAATGGCACTGGGTCAACCACTTTAAAAGACTCACCAACAACAATGTGTAAAACCTAATACAGTTTAATTTCACTTTGAGTAAAATAAAAGTAACAAAAGGTAGAGACTACAGGGAGAGACTGCCATATTTATACTTTGAGGAGTGCTTTCATTCTAATGATCTCAACACACAAAGGACTGCAAATGTTATCCTTATTGAGCTGTAGAACAGAACAGAACACATGTCAAAACTCACTCAGCATAGGGTTAATGCTTGTGATTGTGTTCTGGCCTTGAGGTCTTCAGTGACTGGACGTGGTGGGGAAGGGTGTAGGAGACGCCAAAGGGCTTGGAATTGAAAGCCATCCTTGGGGAATGTTCAGACATGTTTTACAATCCTCCATCATCACCATCGCCTGCAGTGAGAAAGCATAGAGTCCGATCAGATCACTGGCACAGGAGTTAGATGAGATATGGCTGCTATTGGTTACGTTCTCTTTGTAACAATCAAAGCCAGAAGGGTCAAAGTTTAGCAAACAGAGAGCGAAAAGGAGAGTGAGGAACAGGTAGAGGGAAGGTAGAGAAAGAAAGCAGGACAGAAAGAGACAGAGAGAGAGAGAGAGAGAGTGTGTGTGTGTCCATGCACGTGTGTGTGTGAGAGAAATAGACAGAAGAGAGAGAAGAGAGAGATAGAGAGGGAGTTAGTTGAAGCCTACTCTACCACATCAGACTGTCATCTCACCTCAGAAGAGGGCGCAGGACTTGGGGGGTCTGAAGGGGTTGTCGCTGGAGGGCACCCCCATGAGGAGAGGGTCTTTATGGGCGTTCTGCAGGCAGAAGGTCTTCAGGTCCGCTGCTGCCTGGGACACCTGAGAGTGGAAACAGAGACACTGTCAGTTCCATTATACTTTAATTCTGTGTCATAAAGGCTACATAAGACTGCAGTAAAGATGACATATCAATGTCATAGGCATTCATGAGAATGAGTCATCATTGACAGTGACAGCGTTTTCTATAAAGAAGTTCCAAATAAATTGAGCTCAATCCTGCTCTACTTAACTTCTACTTGTTTTAACTCTGTTTTAGCTTTTCAAGAGAGACCTGGTCCACACATCAATAAATAGAGGGGCCAACACTTTCACTCTGCCACAAAACTCCTACTGATACTCAGTTTAATGAACCTAAAGTAATATGCTCCAAGCTCACACTGTGAGAGAAACTGAGCAATGATCAGCTATTTTCCTAAAGTCCCTACCTAGGACTTGACTCAGCAATAGCATAATGATCTGGTACTTTTCTAGAGGGTTGTTTCATGGGTGAAGTCTATAACAGTTGTCATAACATTGTAATAACATTGTCCCCATTAACACAAGATGGCACTTTAGGACCAAGTCACAAATTGATTATGCATTACGTTTATTATTTATCTAGTTAGTTGATAATATGGTATAAACGTATTTCATAAGCTATAGATAAAAGCCTATATTTTCCCTGCATTCTCATATGCCCTTCAAAGCACAGTATGCTTGAGTGCTACAGGGTGGTTTAAGGTCTGCGGACTAATCTGGCTTTCTCCTCTAAAAGGAGTAATTTGGCCAACAATCGCACTACTGTCACAGCCACAATCAACAAAGGCCACCACTGTGCTGCAATATTCGCGGAAACTAGCCTACGAGCTGTTTGCTTTCTCCGGACAACACAGCCTACAGCAGGATATCTTCATATTTCACATGATTAACTTAGAGCACAATTAACAGCACATCGTTAACTTCTAAATATATCATAAATACATCCATTCAAAACGGCGTTAAACTAACTGAAGAGCTGAGGAGTAGCCTAGACTTGACATAACACCTATGCATACAGCAATACTAGAACCGCATTATAATCTTACATTTTTCTTTCGGTAACATGACAGGTGATAGGCGGCGCTCGATTGAGCACGTCAATTTACGGGCTACTCCGTTAAGTCTACGGGACAGCGCTGCAGTTAGGTACAATTCTGCAAACAGATGGCATAGTTCCAGTGGAACAGCATTTTGTAACAAATAACGCGATGCTTCCCATAAAATAGTCAAACTTGACATAATATATAGCTTTTCAATAGTTACCAAAGGGCCATGTTGACAAGTCAGCCAGTCACACCCAATGCAGAACAGTTTTTGATCAGTCTTTCTGAATGTCATTTCTTTACCTTGATCCTGCGAACACTCGCCTCTAGGCGAAGTTGTTTTACCACCTTCTGAGCGATAACCAAGTTGCTGCTGTTTGCGCTGTTATTCGACATGTCTGCGAGGTCTGTCCAATGGCCAAGTGAAAGTGTCCGGCTATCACTTGAAAGAACGAGATTTTCTGATGAGGCCGCTGCGACTCAAGTGCTCCCCCTCTCTCTGAAAAAACGCACCGCTTTTTTTTGCGCAATGTTCTCCCCACTGCTTTCAGAATGGCCCCTAATTAAAGATGGTTATCAGTAGAGGCACTTATGTGTACATGTAAAACAACAACAACAACAACATAATAATAATAATAATAATAATAATAGACCAGTCAGTTAAACAAATGAATGGGCTATTTTCTTAAAATTAAATGTTCCTTTGGGTTTTACATTGTGTCGCCAATAATACACTGGTTTCTAGGCCTACAGTAGGCTTTGGTGAAGTAAATCAAAGGAAACGTATTTTATTAGAATGGTCTTGGCGCTCTTTTGTATAAAGATACTTTTTTTCTAAACAACCCCAGAACCACGAGGATATCATTAGCGAAATACAGTCTCGTCATGCGCTCCTTTTTAAAAATATTTATTTATAGAGACCCCCATCTACAATGTCACGAGTTTTGGCTCTTCAACACACATTTCTGTATTTTAATAACATTTAATTTTAAGCTTTAATCGTCACATTATTATTCAATAGTATAATTATTTAAATAACAAATAGGCTTTTGTATTTAAAAAATAGTCCGTATCTGAAAACTAGGCAACGATAAGCAATACTGTAGTATTATGTTAGTGGATTTTTCTTGTGCACTATTGCCATCTAGCGCCCACATATTCGAGGCTGTAAACACAAACTCGTCACATGACAGAGGAATATTGCTCAGCCACTTCAGGAACAGTTCGACGCTCAAATTAGAATTGTTTCCGGTTAAATTGGGGTCAAACAGAGGGGATTGCACATTACAAGACATCACAATGCTTATACGAGTAAGTATTGGAGCTAAAGAGTGAAAACATATTTTGGAAATGCATAGTTTGTGTTGTAAACTATATAGATTACAATGTGCAGATGTTTATTAGCTGTCTCAGCGGTGCATTCTCGAATCAGATGAATAGTATGCATCATGCACCTGCGACGATTAAAGCTAGCTGGCTAGCCACACTTGTAACTTGACACAAATTGTGTAGCAAACCTAACTCATTCCCATCTCCAGTTAGCTAAATTTAATTACTATTTTTTAAGGAAACCACTCAACATTTCTCTAACTGTTAATGTGAAATCATGAGTAACTGTAGCATTTTCTAAAGTGTGTGTAATGTTCAGAGTTGATGTAAGATCACAATACATTTGATAGCTTTGTTTTGAACACACTTCAAGGCCAGAGTTGGAAAAAAAATAACCATGCTATCTCTGAATGTAACTTTAACATATCATTATTGAAATAACCTGCCCAACACTTAAGTTGAGATCTTACAGACAAATGTTAACTCTTTCTCTCTATCCCCCTCTCTTAGAGGGTGTTACAATGTGGAGTGACAGCTTTAAAGTCACGCAGGACCATTCACCACAGTGCTCAATGGAGGAGTCCTCTCGTACCTATCGTTGTGGAGCAGACGGTAAGAATTGGAACCCCAACAGAGTTCTATGTAGGACTGCAACATTTCTATGCAACTTGATTCACTCTTGGTTTGGAACGGTTTAGTTAGTGGTTTTCACCTGTAAGTTCCTGGTCCTTGCTATTCTAGCTGCTTTCCAATGTTCAAAGATCTTCCTCTTTCTTTCCCTCATTCCTTTTCCTTGTCTTTCTCTTCTTTCCTAGGGTCGAGGAGAGCGTGCGTATGACATCTACTCTCGTCTTCTGAGGGAGAGGATCATCTGTGTAATGGGGCCAGTAAGTCTAGCTGTGTCACTGTCGGTGTAATATGGCCAGTAAGTCTGTGTGTGTAGTAGTTTGGGATTCAAAACCTACACCAGGAGACATTGGGTATGTTTACATGCACACTAATAATTCGATATGAAACTGATTATGGCAGTAAAGGTTGCTAGATGCAATCCCTGAGCTGACAAGGTAAAAATCTGTTGTTCTGCCCCTGAACAAGGCAGTTATCCCACTGTTCCTAGGCTGTCATAGTAAATAAAAATGTGTTATTAAGACTTGCCTAGTTAAATAAATGGTAAGAAAATAAATCAAATGTATACAACTTACTCTGCTTATCGGCGCAAGGTCATAATCGAAGTAAGCCCACACCGATTAAAACATCTGGATTTCTGAGTCTGCTGTTGCAGTTAAGATTAATTTGTTAATCTCTCTCCTCTCCCCCTGCCTTTTTTTCAGATTGATGACTCTGTGGCCAGTCTGGTTATTGCTCAACTACTCTTTCTGCAGTCAGAGAGCAACAACAAACCCATCCACATGTACATCAACAGTCCTGGTAAGAGAATAGGGGAGGAGAATAGAGGGGGACCTCCCACAAAGAGGAACAGATGGTGGTGCAGTTGGTGGAATAGGGATGGTTACTTTAAAAAGCATGTTTCTTGGAGGGGAAAGAGACCGAGAGAACACAAGTGACAGGTGGATCAGATGACAGTAATGGGAGATAAAGGGTGCAGTCAGAAACTCTTTTTTTACCTTGACTTCAAATGAACTTCATTAGGTTAACGTTAAAGCTGAGATCCATGATAGGCGCAACAGCCCCAGGCACATGTATTATTGTTGAGGAAATGAGCATCCAGCATTGTGGTAAAAAAAAAAAAAAATCATACATACTTGGTTCTAATGATGTCAGATGGAAAAATGTCTTTGTTTGAAGTAACGTCTTTGTTGTAATATCGCAAATGGACATGGCAGGTTCACCGCTATGGATTCCAGCTTTATGGAGTGGGAGAAGAGGAACATCGATGAACTAAATCCAACAAACCATTAATCCTGGTTCACTATGATGTTCCTCTCCTATCCTCTTTCCCCCCCAGGCGGTGTTGTGACGGCAGGCCTGGCCATCTACGACACCATGCAGTACATCCTCAACCCAATCTCCACGTGGTGTGTGGGCCAGGCGGCCAGCATGGGCAGTCTTCTCCTAGCTTCGGGCACGGCCGGCATGAGGCACTCCCTGCCCAACGCCCGCATCATGGTGCACCAGCCCTCCGGAGGAGCCAGGGTAAGGATGGAAAGGGGTAATGGGACTAGGGAGGCAGCAGGAATAGCTGGGTGGGGGGGGGGGTTAGAGGACCTGGTACAGATGTTGGTTGAGCTTGTGTTGCCATCATTAGCCAGACCTGTGATTGGGCATGTAAATATGAGTTAAGTAATTTGACACCTCAGTTGTCAGTTGCTTTACATAACATCTGTCTTCTCTATCCTGTGTGTTATTAGGGTCAGGCTACAGACATCGCCATTCAGGCTGAGGAGATCATGAAGATAAAGAAACAGATCAATCAACTCTACGCTAAGCACACTGGCCAGCTGTTGACACATATAGGTAAGTAGCTAAGGCATCCAGTTCAGTAGTCTGGCTCGGAGGGAAAAGCCTTGAGTAAGCATACAAAAGTTCAAACAATGAAGACAGACCTGGGTTCAAATACATGCGTCATTATTTATTTGTTACTAATATACTTTTGTGTATTTTCAAATAATGTGGCCAAATCAGCTACTTCTATTTGAAAGTATTTTCTTATGACTTCCTATAAATAGCTAAAACAAATTTCATATACTTATATCAATGGAGTGGCTGCATGGCCGAATTCTCTGGACGCCTCTTTTCGATAGCTAAACAACCGAACCTTCTGTGAATGTGTGGGATTCTCTACTTTACAAACAAGCCCATTGTCAAACTCTGGTTACTGTCTACATGTGCAGAACTTTCAGCTGCCCAGAGGTGGAACAGGAAATTCTGGCTAATTTCAATCATATGCTGTATCAAATCGTGTGGCGTTGCATGATCATTGAGAAGCTAATGTTGTTTTGCCCCACAATGCAATGTGTAGACTGCATCCTGCCTCAAAATCAATTTTTGTTTGTCACATGTGCCAAACACAACAGGTAAACCTTAACTTTTTTTCTTAACTAACAATGCTTTAAGAAGTTAAATACATGAAATAAAAAAAACAGCAGCAGTGAAATAACAATAGTGAGGCTACATACAGGGGGTACCGGTACAGAGTCAATGTGACTCCTAACTAAATTCAAGTACTATTTCAAGGTTAAGTGATTTGATGATTGAGTCCTTCCTCACTCAAAGCACTTTGTAAGAGTGAACTCACCTCAGCCACCACCAATGTGTCGCACATTTTCACCAAAACTCATAACCATACAATTATTCCCTTCTGTTTTCTTTCTCCCAGAGAGTGTGATGGAGAGAGATCGTTACATGAGCCCCATTGAGGCACAGGACTTTGGGATCATCGACCGAGTGTTGGTGCATCCTCCCCAGGCAGGCCAGGATGACCCAGAGCTGGTCCAGAAGGAGCCCCCTACCGCCATCTGCCCCTCGCCAGCCTCCGCCACCGAGCAGAGCCCCCCGGGACCAACCCCCCCCTCCTCACACAAACCCGAACCCTGACCTCAGACTACCAGAAAGCAGTCCCACACCCAATCACAAGCCATCTTCTACCGACACTTCTGTAGATCGGAATGGATTGGACAGGTGCAAGCATATGCTGATGTACCTTAAATCCAAATGTATTGGAGTGGATACTAATATGCGAGAAGTTACAGCGTAGCCTACCAGAGGACAAAGTGGAGCTATTACTATATTGCTTATACCTGTCCAATCCTTTAATTTACAGAAGTGCTATGGGTGGATAGGGGCCGGTTTGGAACAGAAGACCTGCATTGTATACCTTTGTGCTGGATAAACCTCTGGGAGAGGAGGCAAAATGCAGCAGTATTAGAATATTTACATTTAAGAATGATCATTTTTGACCAATCTCAGATTTGTACTGTCCCCCATAATATGCACACTGTATTTACCACTAACAAAGACTGCAGATCTCTACAGTGAAGGAAACAATATAGCCCCCATTTGTACAAGCCATGACAATTGTGATGTTGATTTTCATGAACTGGAATAAAATACATTTTCTTTGTCACACACCCAACCTGGGCCTGTACTCATAAAGCATCTAAGAGTAGGAGTGTTGATCTAGGATCAGTTCCTCCTGTCCATGCAGTCTTATTCATTGTGACAGACAAGGCAAAACAGATTCTAGATCAGCACTCCTACTCTTAACGCTTTGTGAATACAGGCTGTGATGTAAAAATCTGTTTTAGGTCTGTTAGGATCACCACTTTATTTTAAGAATGTGAAATGTCAGAATAAGTGATTTATTTCAGCTTTTCTTTCATCACATTCCCAGTGGGTCAGAAGTGAACATACTCAATTAGTATTTGGTAGAGTTGCCTTTTAAATTGTTTAACTTGGGTCAAATGTTTTGGGTAGCCTTCCACAAGCTTCCCACAATAAGTTTGGTGAATTTTGGCCCATTCCTCCTGACAGAGCTGGTGTAACTGAGTCAGGTTTGTAGGCCTCCTTGCTCGCACACGCTTTTTCAGTTCTGCCCACAAATCTTATATGGGATTGACATCAGGGCTTTGTGATGGCCACTCCAATACCTTGACTTTGTTGTCCTTAAGCCATTTTGCCACAACTTTGGAAGTATGCTTGGAGTCATTGTCCATTTGGAAGACAAATTTGCGACTACGCTTTAACTTCCTGACTGATGTCTTGATGCAGCTTCAATATATCCACAATTTTCCTTCCTCATGACGCCATCAATTTTGTGAAGTGCCCCAGTCCCTCCTGCAGAAAAGCACCCCCACAACATGATGCTGCCACCCCCATGCTTCACGGTTGGGATGGTGTTCTTTGGCTTGCAAGCTTCCCCCTTTTTCCTCCATACATAACGATGGTCATTATGGCCAAGCAGTTCTATTTTTGTATCAAGCCAGAGGACATTTCTCCAAAAAGTACGATCTCCGTCCCCATGTGCAGTTGCGAACCTTAGTCTGGCTTTATGGCAGTTTTGGACCAGTGGCGTCTTCCTTGCTAAGTGGTCTTTTAGGTGAATATACATTTGTACCGGTTTCCTCCAGCATCTTCACAAGGTCCTTTGCTGTTCTGGAATTGATTTGCACTTTTTGCACCAAAGTACGTTCATCTCTAGGAGACAGAACAAGTCTCCTTCCTGAGCGGTATGACGGCTGCGTGGTCCCATGGTGTTTATACTTACTATTGTTTGTACAGATGAACGTGGTACCTTCAGCCATTTGGAAATTGATCCCAAGGAAGTCCACAATTGTTTGAGGTTTTGGCTGATTTCTTTTGATTTTCCCATGCTGTCAAAGAGGCACTGAGTTTGGAGGTAGGCCTTGAAAAACATCCACAGGTCCACCTCCAATTGACTCAAATGAAGTCAATTAGCCTATCAGAAGCTTCTAAAGCCATGATATTTTCTGGTATTATCCAAGCTGTTTAAGGCACAGTCAACTTAGTGTATGTAAACTTCTGACCCACTGGAATTGTGGTACAGTGAAGTAAAATAATCTGTCTTCACAACTTTCTGGAAAAATGACTTGTGTCATGCAAAGTAGATGTCCTAACAGACTTGCCAAAACTATAGTTTGTTAACAAGAAATTTGTGGAGTGGCTGAAAACTTGTTTTAATGACTCCAACCAGTTTATGTAAACTTCCGACTTCAACTGTACATGCGACTTGTGTAAGCCTAGAGTGCTTCATTCACTCTGTCGGTTCAGAGTCTATGATCCGACTTGGGGGATTTTAGAGATGAAGCCCGTCTTGTAAGAGTAAATTTTAATCAAGTCATGATGGAAATTGAAAATGTTTAAAGATTGGGATTTTGTCTCAATGATATTGAAAAGTTTGTCAGTCACCTTACATTCAAAAAGTAATTGAGTAAAGCACTAATGATGCAATGACTTGTATAGAAAAGCAACATGCTGGGATGAGGGAGAATGGGGCAATAACAGTACAAGTAACACTTAAAAGTATAAGCCAACAAATATATTCATGTAAATTAAGCTTTTATTAGTTAATGTCTTCTGAACAAAACTTTTAAAATCAAAAAACATCCACCACCTAATGTCACACAGTGTCTAACAAAACCCAGTAAAATTGTTACATAAGACCGTTCTGTGAACTATACTAACCCCATGGTAAACAATGGGGGTCTTGTGCAACAGTGCTAAAAACCCTTTACCTCTCCAGACCCTGGTAGCCAGTGCATTTCAAAATCTGGGGAAACATTTCAATATAGTGGCTTCCACTCATCTATTCTGATCTGATGGGTCAAAGCAAGACGAGTGGAAGAAACAGGTTTAGACCATTGTGATGTAGCAGTGAACACACAGAACTGAAACCACACCCTGGGTGGATTGCAATAGCGGCTCTCCTTCCCTTCAGCTGCAAAGATTTGAAAGAACAGGACAGGTGACAGCCATTGGTATCTACCACATTACTTTCACCTTTCCAGTTCTTGGTAAAGGAGAGATAAGGTAAGGAAGCCAAATCAAGACTATTGAGATGCAGCCTGTGTCCCTCCCTTGAATAACCTGGTTAAACCAGAACCACAGGTAGCACCTCTTTCCCCTTTTCTGCTGACTCAATGGCCCTGTACAAGTACAGCCTTCTTTTGAAGTACTCAAACCAAACAGGCCCACTGAAACTGACTTGTAACAAACAGTAAATGGAGAGGGCACACTGCAGCGCACAAGCCAAGCAATCCACAGGTTGTGTTAGCAAAAAGGAGTAAGCCTATACAACAACAATCTCAGTCACTTCCATTTAAAAATCTGGGGTTTGTAAATTGGCCTGCTGGCTGTTTAGAAGCAGTAATCTAACATCTTTGCTGCTGCTACTTCCTCCTTGACATGGAGGGGGAAACATTGTGTTGTACACTAAAGATATGGTGGACATGTTCAAACTATGCATTCCATGCCTCAAGTGCAATTTCATGTTCTTTTTTTCAGGAAGGGTGATAGGCTAACATGCAGCTATCATGTTGTACACAGAAAACATGATTGACATGTTTGTAGAAACTTGTGGTCTGTTGTAACAGTACATCAAACACAAGGAAGATGTCCACCAGAGCGGTTGCCAGAAAATGTAATGTTCATCTATTTACCATAAGCCGCCTCCAATGTCATTTTAGAGAATTTGGTAGTACATTCAACCGCCTCACAACCGCAGTGTAACCAGGACCGGACAGCCGATAAACTGCAGAGTATTTGTCAATAATAAAGCCCTTTTGTGGGGAAATACTAATTCTGATGGGCTGGGCCTGGCTCCCAAGTGGGTGGGCATATGCCCTCCAGTCATGTGAAATCCATAGATGAAGGTTTAAGGAATTTATTTCAGTTGACTGATTTCCTTATATGAACTGTAAATCAGTAAAATTGTTGCGTTTATATTTTTGTTCAGTATAGTAGGCAGTAGTTAACAAACAATATAAGAGGCAATAGCGCACGGTCACCACAGAAGGAACTCACCCATTGTCAGACTGAGGTTACCGGTCCGGATTCACATGCTCGGCTGCCTAGAGGTGGAACCCCTACTCATGCTGTACTTGCATGATCATTGAAAAGCGAAATAGCAGTTAGTAGGGCCTGTGTGTGGAAAACGCAGAGAGTTCCTATGCAAAACTCAAGTGGGGAGTTGCATTAACAATATTTTGGGGAATGTTCAATCAAATTGCAGCAGTTTTAATTTTATTTCAGCTGTTCAGAAACATAAGGCAGAGATAGGCATCATAGTTCAGAAGGGGTGAGTAAAGAGAGAAACGTAAAGGAAGGGGAGTGTGAGCAGCAGTTCCGTAGTGTGCGTAAAATAACATGTGCAGAACGTGATCTGGATTCTTAGTGGACAGGGCAGGCAATGTATACACAGCCAAGGCCACCCAAAAAAGAAGGCAAGTGTGCTAGGCAGTGTGTACAGCACTGCCCCACATGGAGTTGGTAGCTAATTTGAATATCCAAGTGTTTGTGCATTTCATTGGCTGATCTGGCATGTCAGCTTTTTTTTTTTCTACCAGTATACACCCAACCACTGTTTCCAATCAGGCAAAGCAGGGAACAGAGAAACCCTGGTTTTTAACATCCTTAATTATATATTTTTTGAATTTTAGGTAAATTATTTAATATAAATCTGGAACACTGAACAGATACTTTAAAGGCCCAGTGCAGTCAAAAAAAATAGATTATTCTGTGTTTCATACATTTCCACACTATGTTGGAGGAATAACACTGAACAATTATAATACCCTTTTAGTGTAAGAGCAGTTTAAAAAGACCGCCTGAAATTTCAGCCCGTTTAGGTGGGAAGGGACTCTTGGAATGCCTGGTGACAACTCCAGGCGGTAAATGAGTTAATAGACCAATAAGAGATCCAAACCTCTCTGCCAACAACAGCTAGTTTTCCCCTCCCCACTCAGACTACTCCCAGGCAGTCCTAGCTAAATTCTTTCTTGACAAATTGCTCTTTGCTAAGAAGATGTTACTTGTTTTAATTGAAAAAAACAATCACAGTAAGGTACTTAATTGTTACCCCAAAATGATTTGACATTGAGATAAAAAACGGCTGCATTGGACCTTTAAGAAAAGCCCATCAGCTTTGGAAGTACAGTCAGGCATGCACCGGGTGCCACTCTCACATGACTGAGCAGCCTCCCCAGCTGTTCTTCTTGAAGGTGGTGGCCCAGCGCAACCAGCCCAGGTTGTAGTCGCTGTAGGGCGGGTAGCGCAGGACGTTGACCCGCTCCAGTAACCAGCTCCGGTTCATACAGCCCCGCCTGTGGCTGAATGTCTCAAAGCCCCAGCGGCCGTGGTAGCTACCCATCCCACTGGCACCTGGAGGGTAGAGGAAGATGACAGGGCACCATGATCAGATCCATGTCTAGTGCTTTTCTTCTGATAATGACTACTTTATTTACATTGTCAGACACACACTTACCTACTCCTCCAAAGGGCAGGCCTGGCAAGGCCATGTGTACTATACCATCATTGCCGCAGAAACCACCACTACTGGTGTTGTTCAACACTGTGGTCACTACCTGACAGAGAGGGGAGGAATGTGCATTTCTTCCATAAGAGTGGAGCCACAGTGAAGGCAGAGGCAGCCATAGAACTAGATAACTTTAAACTATAGCTCTGTGGAGGACACCATGACTATAACATAAGAAAATAGATATGAGAAGAAACATCTATGTGCTGTAATGTAGGTCATGGTCTTACCGAGGTCTCGTCAGAGAAGACGTAGAGGGCCAGGGGTTTCTCTTGCCGGTTGATGTAGTCTATGCCCTCCTCCAGAGACTCTATGGTTAGGATGGGCAGGATGGGGCCAAAGATCTCCTCCTGCATTAGAGCATCAGACTCCTGCACGTCCACCAACACTGTGGGAGCTAGAAACACCACTTGATCAGCAAGAATTTGCTTCTATATGCCTGATTAGTCACTCATACTTGAAATTAAAGCCACTTTAACAGCAAGGCTACCACCTCAACCTATTTCAACTTGCATTCACACCCACAAGGTGGCAGCAGTATACAAACCAAACTCAACACCACTGCCTGCATCTCATCGTCCTTTCCTGTACCTCCAAAACTCACCAATATACCTGTCCTCCTCACGGCTCTCCCCTCCGATCACCACCTTCCCCTTGGACTTCTCCAGCATGTCCATCAGGCGTCTCCAGTGGCGTGGGGTGACTATGCGCCCCATGTCCAGGCTCGCTCCGGGGTCCGGCCCATAGAAGGTCCGCAGGGTCTCCCGGAGAGCGGGCAGTAGGGCGTCCCGGGTCTGGGCTGTGCAGAGGACGTAGTCGGGTGCCACACAGCTCTGGCCAGTGTTGAAGAACTTGGACCAGCACAGGCGCTTGGCGGCCTTATGGATGTCGATATGGCCGTAGATGAAGCAGGGGCTCTTGCCACCCAGCTCCAGGGTGACGGGGGTCAGGTGAGGTGCCGCCGCTAGCAGGATGGAACGGGCCACCACCTGGGAACCTGGGGAGGAGATGGGGAAGAGAAAGGAAGAGGAGAAGGAAAGGGTATGCAAGAGTGTGCGATAGAGGTGATATGGCAAAGGTGAGTTAAAAGGGGCATAAGGCCAACATTTTTAAACACAAAAACATTCTAAAAAAAGGAGGGATTGAGCTAATACATATTATTGGTCTAAGGGGTCCTCTCTGTTAGGCGTTTACCTGTGTAGAAGATGTGATCAAATTTATTCTTCAGCAATGACTTGGTGTCCTCTGCTCCACCACATAGTACTGCATAGCAGTCCTACAATAGTCAGATGGCAAAACTCAAAACATTAAAAACAAACAATGAGTGGGCAGGTATAGAGTAAATATGGCACTGTTGTCCTTCATTCCATCGATGATCCACAACAGGTAACAGAAGCAGGGGGAAATTAAAGCACATGTACTACCTGAGACAGGTATTTGGGGATGAGTTCTGCCAGGAGTTGCTCGGTGGCCTGACAGATCTCTGACGGCTTCAGAATGGCACAGTTTCCTGGTTCACGACATCATGGAATAAATATTGTCATCGTCACAAAATCAAACCTAATCAACAATGAAATGCTAACAGAGTCATCATTCACTTTACACATACATTACTGATAAGGCAACATCGTTGGATGTAAAATGCTTTGAGCTACTGTTAAACGCTATAAATCCAATCCCTTACTATTAACAAAGCCTCTAGGTATACAAAGGCATGATAGATGTGTACCTGCAGCAATTGCAGCAACCAAAGGTAAGAGAATAAGATGTAGAGGGTAGTTCCACGCCCCAATGATTAAAACTACCCCCAAGGGTTCCCTGCGTATGAAACAGTCATCCATCCTAGTGGCCTAAAACAGGATGGAGAGAGGAAAGTAGATGGCTGGACAATTATTATAAGTCAGTAAAAAAATATTCCAATTGTGTGTGTTTACATGTTGAGCCATAGTAAAAGGTGGTAGAGTCAAACAGTTGACAGTGAATGTTGATGGAATCTATACCAGATTCTTGCCAATGTTGTATTCCGGCTGCATCCAGGTCCTGAGGTTTTCCATGGCGAAGTACAGGTCATTCAGGGTTATCTGAATCTCTGACAGGACCGACTCAAACTTGGGCTGAAGGGGGAGAGAGAGGGGAGAAGGTGAAATGATCGAGGGAGAGAGGGAACAGGACAACAAAAGATCCAAGGTGAAGAAAAAGGGACAGGGAAAGAGGATGAGGTGGTACAGCAGTCTGCGTGTGTCTGAGTGTATGCTAGTACCTTATGGAGGTCCTTGTGGAGAGCATCTTGTATCAGCTGCTCGTTTTCTTCGACCAGGGAGAGAAGGTTCTGGAGCTGGGTCATACGGAACTGCTCTGGAAAGGTCACACCTGACCGGAACGTAGCCCTCAACCTGTCAATCACCTCGCTCTGGCTGGCCATCTCTGTCCATCCAACAGACAGACACAAAGTGAGTTAGCGGATAATGTCACCTGGTAAAATAGGATTGAGACACCACACAACCAAAATAACCAGTGATGAGAGAAGAGCCTGGCTATTGGACATGCACTTTGCCAATAGCAATATAGAGTTGTAAATTCCAGATATCAATGGCTGCTGGTCTTGGCCATTGTCTGACTAAACTTCAGAGGTCTTTTAAAAACGCCCACATGAAGCAGCCTTGAGCACTGCTTGATATTTTAAGTCAAGATACGTTTGTTGCGCATTGAGAACACATGATGAATCGAGGGGTGTATTCATTGTATTTTAACAGAAACCTTTTACCATTTAAGAACGGAACGGACCTAGAAAAATGTGTCCAATTGAAATTCTCGTTTTCGTTGCAAAATAGGTGTAATGAATAGGCCTACACACAGGGAACGGTTTCATCGTTAGAACCACCTGGCTCAGGTCAAGTGTAGAAAATGCAAAAAGGCAGGCTAAGAAGGTAAGATGACCAAATATGCGGTCCGTTATATGGGCTATAAAAAGGTGGAAATTAGGTCTTTGCTGCAAGTTATTCACGGTTGGTTGCTCACATTTGAATGAACGCGGTAAAACCTTCAATGATTATGTGAAAGCGTGGGCGGGATGTCAATAGTGACAGGCATGGATGATGCAACTTTAACGATTTAAACTAGAGTATCAAATTGTTACACATTAAAACAGTTTACGTCGGAAACCCTCTTTGTTAGGAAACTGTACAAGCTGCACTCTTTTCAGGATGGATGAAGTTGTGAAGTCCTACCTGAATTTTCCCGTAAATAGATGCTGTTGATGAATAAAAATTAACTGAAACCTAACAAAAAGTTAGTCGGAATTTGAGGAAATTAAAAAGTTAAAACGCACCTGATTCTGCCCGAAGGTAGGCTAAATGGTCATATGTTGCCCTGTCGAGCCACTCTTAGACCTGTCTCTGAACTCAGATAAATCACATTCCAATTTGCCGGTGGCTTTGACTTGCTATGGGAACCCGAAGAAAGTGGCGCATTTCCGGGTGCTAGTGGTTTTCCTACCAACGCGGCTAGTTAATCTGGAAAGCAGAACAGATTTTTGGTAGAACTTGAAAAACAAGCCTGTAAACCTGTCTGGGGCTGAAGAAAAACATGGGTATCCATAGACTAAAGGCCCTTCAAATTAAACCCTGGACCTAAAGCCAGTTCCGTAGCTTTGTTTCTCATTCTATCCCATCTAATCAGGGAATGATTAAGATCTGGGACACCAGGTGGGATAAATTAATTATCAAGTAGAACAAAAAACAGCAGTAGGCTAATCCAGACCTCATTGGGTAATATTTGAATATCCCTGGTATCAAATCAAATCCCTGGAATCAAATTCAGGTTCAAGTGGGCAGACTGTTTTAGTTGCCATAGACTAGCCTACTGAATATAATGCATTGCATATATTTATGTTTAGACCATTATCTTGCAAGCAGTATTATTTAATTGTATGAATAGGAGATGTATACTCAAGAAAATATATAAATGTAACATGCAACAATTTCAAACATTTTACTGAGTTACAGTTCATAGAAGGAAATCATTTAATTGAAATGAATTCATTAGACCCTAATCTATGGATTTCACACAACTGGGCAGGGGTGCAGCCATGGGTGGGCCTGGGAGGGCATAAGCCCACCCACTTGGGAGCCAGGCCGACCCACTGGGGAGCCAGGCCCAGCCAATCAGAATTAGTTTTTCCCTACAAAAGGGCTTTATTACAAACAGTTATACTCCTCAGCACCCCCTCTACCCCTCCTCAGATGATCCCGCTGGCGAAGAAGCCGGATGTGGAGCTCATGGGCTGGCATGGTTACACAAAGTCTGTGGTTGTCAGGCCGGTTGGATGTTCTGATAAGTTCTCAAAAATGACGTTGGAGGTGTCGTAATGGTAGAGAAATTAACGTCCAGTTCTCTGGGAACAGTTATGTTGGACATTCCTGCTCTGCATGCCAATTGCACACTCCCTCAACTTGAGATCTGTGACATTGTGTTGTGTGACAAAACGGTACATTTTAGAGTGGTCTTTTATTGCCCCAGCACAAGGTCCACCTGTGTAACGATGATGCTGTTCAATCAGATTCTTGATATGCCACACCTGTCAGGTGGATGGATTATCTTGGCAAAGGAGAAATGCTCACTAACAGGGATGGAAACAAACATGTTTGAGAAATAAGCTTGCTGTGTGTATCAAACATTTTTGGGATCTTTTATTTCAGCTCATGAAACACGGGACCAATACTTTACATGTTGAGTTTATATTTTTGTTCAGTAGTAGATATCTTGAAGTAAACACACCGGTCCTGCTCTCCTTTTCTCAGGTGTTTGTTTCTCTCTCACACCCCATCCATCTCTCTTCCCCTCTGTAACCCTCACAGCTGTGTGGCACCACGCTTGGTGAACTCCAGTCTGTCACCTGGGTGTTTCAGTTTAGCATCTCTGATGATTCAGATAGACAGTTAAAGCAGTTAAGTAGCCCAGGGACTGCAGGGACTGTCCCTATACACTTTCATGATCTAATTCTCACTACATTGTTTCAGCTGAGGAGAAACTGTTTTTTTGCATAAGCCAGCTGGTGGCTGGTAACCATACAATGTTTCAACCACGTGAAGACGATTTTAATTTGATTTGACTAAATGGTGAGAATGATCAAATAATGAGACAATTTAATCACACTTTAATTTATATTATAGACCTTGTTCACAGCAGTAGTACTTAAATTATTTAATATTGTCAGTCATTCACTGCCACTCATCACACATTATCATGGTTTGTGTTGGTAATATATATAACAAACTTTTCAAGAATTGCATAAAACAATGAGTTCTTAACCAAAATAACAAATTGCTCTTTGTGGTTTCTTATAGCTGTTCCGGGCACCTCCCCCTAAATACTTTACTATGTCTTGCTTACTGAACTTGTTTATAGGGGAGAGAGTTTAAGAATGTGTTTTTATCAGGCGTATCTATCCAACTGAGCATTGGGCACAGTAATTCAAAGCTACCCAAGCATGACTTCTAACCCAGGATGCACCTGCACTCTGGTAAAGACATTTCCCTCATATAGCATCTTGATTAATCCTAAAAAGGACCAATATATCATTGTGAAAGTGCAGTAACACGTTTAAAAACAACACACAACAGTGATGTACTGCAGATGTGGGAGAAAATGTCAAATTATGATTTGAAAAAGTAATTGAGTGACGTTTAGCCATGTATTGGTTTGGTGACAGTTGCTGATCATTGGACATTGAAACAACGGGAACACATTTCAGGGTACAGTACTTCAGGATGTGAATGGTTATTTTTTTTAATTAACTTGTTTTGTGTGTTTAAAAAAATACATTTGTAAGGTATTTTCTGTCTTTATTGAACAGAGAGAGAGAGGATGACAGTTATGAAAGATCGAGGTTGTGCCAAAGGGCAGTAGGCCAGATTCAAAACTATGCCTAGAACGTATGAGACAACATACCACAATTTCTTATTGTTGTGAGAAATAGCAAAATGTAATATGATTTAATATCAATTATTTCATTAATCTTCTTAATACATGAATAAAGGTTTGAATGAGAGATGTGAAAAAAACAGTTGTGGCTGGAGCCGCAACTTACTTTACTGTATAAACATTACAGAACATGTTTGCTGATTGACAGTGATCGTTGATGTCTGGCTTTGTCTTAGAATTGATTTCCTTGAAACTACTTTTATATGCATGTGACAGGCTATCACCCAACCATGGTTGTCATGTTAGTTCTGTCTCCCAAGTCCTTCTGTGATGTTTCCTACCATGTGTGAATTGTCTTCCATCCTGAAAAGATGACAGGAAAACTACACCTCCTCCTGGTCTTGCTGGGCCTCTGCAGTATGTACTCAATAATCTAGCAATTCATTGGAACAAGGTATTTTACATATAGAGATAATTATAACATCCATTGAGTTAACATATTTGTGATCTATTGTCTTCCTTCTCTTTTCTCTATTAGGGATATATGGTCAGAGTCTGGAGGCCATTCCCTCCAGTCCAGTCCTGAAAAAGCCTGGAGAACCTCTCAGCCTCTCCTGTAAGGGATCTGCGTTTAACTTTAGTAGCTAAAACATGGCCTGGATACATCAACCTGCAGGAAGAGCACTTGAATTGATAGGCATTATATGGAGTGATGCTGGTGGAACTGCATATACAAAAAGAGTTGAAGGACAGATAGAAGTCACCAGAGAGAATTCTAACAGCATCGTGTATCTGAAGCTGTCTGTTCTGAGAGCAGAGGACTCTGCTGTGTATTACTGTGCACAAGAGACACAGTGGTGTGAGTGGAGGATCTGTACAAAAACCCCTCAGAGAATCTAACTGGCAGCAGAGTCAACAGAGGGCAGTAGAGCATCAGTACAACAGAGTCAAAAGAGGGCAGTAGAGCATCAGTACAGCAGAGTCAACAGAGGGCAGTAGAGCATCAGTGCAGCAGAGTCAAAAGAGGGCAGTAGAGCATCAGTACAACAGAGTCAAAAGAGGGCAGTAGAGCATCAGTACAACAGAGTCAACAGAGGGCAGTAGAGCATCAGTACAACAGAGTCAAACGAGGGCAGAAGAGCATCAGTACAGCAGAGTCAACAGAGGGCAGTAGAGCATCAGTACAACAGAGTCAACGAGGGCAGTAGAGCATCAGTACAACAGAGTCAACGAGGGCAGAAGAGCATCAGTACAACAGAGTCAAAAGAGGGCAGAAGAGCATCAGTACAACAGAGTCAAAAGAGGGCAGAAGAGCATCAGTACAACAGAGTCAAAAGAGGGCAGAAGAGCATCAGTACAACAGAGTCAAAAGAGGGCAGAAGAGCATCAGTACAACAGAGTCAAAAGAGGGCAGAAGAGCATCAGTACAGCAGAGTCAACAGAGGGCAGTAGAGCATCAGTACAACAGAGTCAACAGAGGGCAGAAGAGCATCAGTACAACAGAGTCAACAGAGGGCAGTAGAGCATCAGTACAACAGAGTCAACAGAGGGCAGAAGAGCATCAGTACAACAGAGTCAAAAGAGGGCAGAAGAGCATCAGTACAACAGAGTCAACAGAGGGCAGTAGAGCATCAGTACAGCAGAGGGCAGAATAGCATCAGTACAACAGTCAACAGAGGGCAGTAGAGCATCAGTACAACAGAGGGCAGTAGAGCATCAGTACAACAGAGGGCAGTAGAGCATCAGTACAACAGAGGGCAGTAGAGCATCAGTACAACAGAGGGCAGTAGAGCATCAGTACAACAGAGGGCAGTAGAGCATCAGTACAGCAGACTACAAACTGCACACATTTCCTGAGAACTAAAGCAACCAGTAAACCATCAACTGAACTACTATTAACATGAGCATTGTCCTATAGGCAAGAGAAGAAAGTTAGAAGTTAGAAAAATTTATGGAAGTCTCACTCCACAATATATACAATATATACAAACAATACATTGATTGACATTACAAAATGCAGATTTAAGAACCACAATGTGGAGTTTTGAGACATTGTAGGTAATCATATACAAACATAGTATAGTATGTAATTTGGTTTCAGCTATAATACATCATAAAACAGGTTGTTTGGCTGGGTTTCTGTACAGCACTTTGAGATATCAGCTGATGTACGAAGGGCTATATAAATAAATTTGATTTTATTTGATTTTGATTTGGTTTGGATCCTGAATGCTGATTGGACGAGCAGCGTTCCAAGCCGTGCTGTGTTGGCCGTCACAGACATACCAATGCCTGCTGACAGTTCCATCTGAAAATGATCACTGCACCTCCATAAGAATATCATGTTCATGTTGCTGTCCGAATCATCTCTTGTATTTATCTCAACTCGCACAATATTTCCCTTGCTTCTAGCCCAACATTTAGTTTGGTATAACGGGGGTTAATATAAGCCTTGCTGTTTGCCTATCAGACCTCTGAAGATTTCTTTCACTTTTGAAATGTAAATTCCCCTGTAGAGAGAATTTTCATGTTCCCCTGCTCAGACGTTGCATACATCAACCAATGGTTGTGTGCCACGTCATCGACTGACAGATTTCCATAGAGATCCAATTAAATGACTAGTTCCTAATTCTATATAGATTTCTATAACATACAATGTGGTTAGCTGATAGGTAAAATACCTATCCTGGTTCTGTAATATTCGACAGGTGTCAGCAACGCCTGGGCTATCACTTCGTGCTGAACAACGTCAGTAACCTGTGACTGTATTCAGCACATAACACGGCCTCTTGTACCTTACTGCTAATATCCATCATCTATACACATGTATGCAGAAACAAAACCAAGTACAGGCTATGTGAGGTGTTGAATCTCATTAAACTGTGTTCATTCATGACAGAAAGTATACATGTAAAAGGGCCTATTTTTGTTTATTATTGATTTTTCTTAACTGCCTCATTGGAAACATGTCCGTTGAAAACTACTATACTGTTTTTGTCACCCATGACCTTAATGGAAACACTTTTCAATACATTCTTTCCTTGGGAAATGGATGTCTCTACAGTATATACCATTTAAATGAACCCACAATTAAATCATGAAGGTTATCAATATTTAGAAAATCCTCATGTTCCCCACAGTTCCTCCAGTCCTTCAGTCAGTTATGTGTGTGGTGAGTAGGCCCTGGAGGTTCCTCTGACTAAGTGACCCGATGAGGAAAAACTCTGTTCCTGGTGAGGTCATGTGATAAAGGACAACTTCTGGCCCCACCTATGAGCCCTAAATTGACCACTGACCTCATTCATCAGTCCCTCCCCATGACATCATGATGTAAATATAGGTCCCTCAGAGTTCATATATACTTATGTTCTGCTGATGTCTTGTTGTCTTGTGTGAAGTAGCTGAGTTCATATCTCTACTCTCAGTATGTTGGAAAAACTCTACCTGCTGCTGCTCTCTCTCTCTGTCTGACCTGTCAGTTCTGCTGTACTTAATCAGCTGCTCTTAGTGAAATTCGTGAACATGGACAATGGATTTTTTAAACACTATTAACTTGCCTTCCTTCAATTTTCTGTTTTCCTTCTTTTTTCTCTAGCACTTCATTTTCTTTCTCTCTCTCCATCTGGTTTCAATGGCCGGAGTCGGGAATCCATTCCCTCCAGTTCAGTCCAGAAAAAGCCTGGAGAAACTCAGTCTCTCCTGTAAGGGATCTGGGTAAACCTTTAGTAGCTACAACACACGTTGGATAAGACAACCTGCAGGGAAAGCATTGGAATGGATAGGTTACTCTGGATTAGGCCTAGGTAACCATGAACTTTTAGCATTGTTACCTAGGCCTGGAAACGCCTAACGATAATTCCAACAGCATTATGACTCTGAAGCTGTCTGGTCTGAGAACAGAGGACTCTGCTGTGTATAACTGTGCAAGAGAGACAGTGGTGTGAGTGTGTGGAGTATCTGTACAACATGTCTCAGACAATCTAACTGGCAGCAGAGTCAACAGAGGGCAGTAGAGCATCAGTACAACAGAGTCAACAGAGGGCAGTAGAGCATCAGTACAACAGAGTCAAAAGAGGGCAGTAGAGCATCAGTACAACAGAGTCAACAGAGGGCAGTAGAGCATCAGTACAACAGAGTCAACAGAGGGCAGTAGAGCATCAGTACAACAGAGTCAACAGAGGGCAGTAGAGCATCAGTACAACAGAGTCAACAGAGGGCAGTAGAGCATCAGTACAACAGAGTCAACAGAGGGCAGTAGAGCATCAGTACAACAGAGTCAACAGAGGGCAGTAGAGCATCAGTACAACAGAGTCAACAGAGGGCAGTAGAGCATCAGTACAACAGAGTCAACAGAGGGCAGTAGAGCATCAGTACAACAGAGTCAACAGAGGGCAGTAGAGCATCAGTACAACAGAGTCAACAGAGGGCAGTAGAGCATCAGTACAACAGAGTCAACAGAGGGCAGTAGAGCATCAGTACAACAGAGTCAACAGAGGGCAGTAGAGCATCAGTACAACAGAGTCAACAGAAGGCAGTAGAGCATCAGTACAACAGAGTCAACAGAGGGCAGTAGAGCATCAGTACAACAGAGTCAACAGAGGGCAGTAGAGCATCAGTACAACAGAGTCAACAGAGGGCAGTAGAGCATCAGTACAACAGAGTCAACAGAGGGCAGTAGAGCATCAGTACAACAGAGTCAACAGAGGGCAGTAGAGCATCAGTACAACAGAGTCAACAGAGGGCAGTAGAGCATCAGTACAACAGAGTCAACAGAGGGCAGTAGAGCATCAGTACAACAGAGTCAACAGAGGGCAGTAGAGCATCAGTACAGCAGAGTCAACAGAGGGCAGTAGAGCATCAGTACAACAGAGTCAACAGAGGGCAGTAGAGCATCAGTACAACAGAGTCAACAGAGGGCAGTAGAGCATCAGTACAACAGGGTCAACAGAGGGCAGTAGAGCATCAGTACAACAGAGTCAACAGAGGGCAGTAGAGCATCAGTACAACAGAGTCAACAGAGGGCAGTAGAGCATCAGTACAACAGAGTCAACAGAAGGCAGTAGAGCATTAGTACAACAGAGTAACATCTACTGAAGCATAATATTCCCCTAAGAGCCAAAACAACAGAACTACTTGTACATCAACACAAGGTACATATTTCCCTGAGGAGAGAGATAGAACATAAAGAGGAATCACATACAGGCCTACACACTCTAGTTGTGTTTATTCCTGTTAAACAAGGTGACTGTCCTTGATAGATTGATCCCTAATCTGACATTTATAGTAAGTTAACCACAATGGGGAATTATTTATATAAATACTCAGCAAACCATCCTCCAAGATTCCCTGCAGTTTTACCAAACACCTTGACCAGATCAGGAAAAACTCTAGGCCCTGATTATGGCATGGGGACAGAGTTTATCCGTGTCATTTGACATGTCATGTTATCAACGAAAACTCCTGGCCCTACCAATGAGTCATAGCTTGACCCCTGACCTCAGAGTTATCAGTCCCTCCCCCATGACACCATGATGTAAATCCAGATCCCTCAGAGTTAATTTACACTTATGTTCTGCTGATGACTTGATGTCTTGTGTGGAGCAGCTGAGTTCATATCTCCACCCTCAGTATGACAGGAAAACTACCTACCTTCTGCTGCTCTCTCTCTGTCTGACCTGTGAGTTCTGCTTGGTTTTACTCCTTATCAACTGTTCTTATTCTGAGAAAAGGCTGAAGACAATTTTCCATTGTTTTCACTCAATATTCCACCCTCTCTCATTTCTCCTCTCCCCCTGTTTCCTCTCTCTCCTTCTCTCCTTCAGGTTTAAGTGGTCAAACTATGGAATCCATTCCCTCCAGTCCACTCCAGAAAAAGCCAGGAGAAACTCTCAACCTCTCCAGCAGAGGTATACCTTTACAAGCTATGTATGAACTGTATTCACCAACCTACAGGGAAACCATTGGAATGGATGGGCTGGATCAACACCAATACTGGAGCAGCAGGCTATGCCAAATCCCTGGAGGGACAGATTGAACTGACCAAAGACAACTCAGTGAGCATGACACGTCTGAAACTGTCTGGTCTGAAGTCAGAGGACTCTGCTGTGTATTACTGGGTACAGTGATGTGAATGTGTGATGGAGATGTACAAAAACCCCTCAGACATGGATAGAGACAGGATGTGGAACATGTACACACTGTTGTACTCCCCTGACACATTTCACTAACCCTCCTCTGCAAACAGCTGGGGTAAACAACCATACGCTTTAATATGAGATGTCCTTATATCAGAAACACTGTTTATGCTTCATGAAGAGGGCACTGAGTTTTTATTGATATTCTTTTGAGGAGGGTTAGAAAAATAAGACAATAAACATGCACAGGTCATCATGTGTAGGAGTCATCTTTCACAATGACCAGGATTTTGCTAACACACCTGATCAAACACATCTAAATTAAATAAGCTGATGATAAGGACAGAGACGCCTTTTCCTATACGCAGACTGCGACCGCAAGGGGGCGCCCAACCAATTTCAAAAAAATTGGTAGGGCATTAGCAGATTTCCACTTGTTATGTCAGTAACTCAATAAGCCCATGTCAGTTACCATTATTTTGATTGCTGGGTAAGGTAATCTAACCAGCTATCAGAACCAAATGACTGATTGTGTGCACAGGGCAAGAGCACATGGTCCCTGATCCCCAAGGTGACCACATTGATTTTGTTAGTCACTATCATACAGATATCATATAAACATGTCATAAGTCATGGCAAGGGGGGGTGACTACCATATTTGGCTTAGGGTCCCAAGAAGGCTAGAGGCGACACTGCATAAGGGCCTAGACTGTCAATATCAGATGTGTTTGTGTAAAAGTCTTCACACCCTACATATTACATTACATATAGAACATGTTCACAACACTTAAACAACAACCTCTGAATTGTAATAATGCATTTGATTTAATAACAAAGCAGCATTTGACAACGTACACAAAGTGGGTCGTTCTTGCTTTTTTTTAAGGCCAAAGGGAATCGAGGAGATGCGGCGAGGAGAAGGAACATGGACGGAACTGTGCTTGTATGAAATGAGACTCTCTCCGCAGGCACAAAATCTGTTCCAAATCTCTGTGGTGAATGATACATTGAGCTAACTAACTATCTGACCGAGAACATCTGACCATGCAATCTAAAGTAGTGCTGCTGTGGGTAGGTGGTGGTTTGATCTGCTATCTTTTGACAAACTAGATAGGTACTTTATTAATACTCTCTCAGTCTGGTCCCTGTGGGGAAAAAAAGACTAAATCCTCCATGATCACTGTAGCATAGGTAGTATCTGATGTTGATCACTTACAGTAGTTTCCTACCTCAAGCATGGTAGAGGTAGTCGTGTATGTATGCATAGAAAGCTGTACAGCATAGTTCCTAGATCCTAGATCGTCAATATTGACTTTTGTCCAATATGCAAATAATCCCCTCTGCTATAAACTGTAAATCAAAGACCAGCTCTGAGGGGCAGCCACACACACAGACACAACTTTCATCACTGAAAATGTATGGAGTAAAAATGACATTATTTTCTGTAGTGAATTTAAAGTAAAAGTACTCAAAAATATAAATAGTAAAGTACAGGTACCCCCAAAAATGACTTAAGTAGTACTTTAAAGTATTTTTACTTAAGTACTTTGTACCATTGATTAAAATGTTATTCAACAAATACATATTGTGGGATTGATTTAGTGGTTGTTTCAGAAGTATGCCCCTTTATCATGCTATGACAACATGATGGCAGCATGTACCAATATTACTTTACTGTCATGAGTAATAATTTGTACATTCATTCTGAAACTGTCCTTACAACTCCTCCTCAGGTTTGTGATGTAATGGAAATGTATTCTCCATCAATTTACCTGGAAAAATAAATACATAGAAACACAAACAGAAGGATTTTTTTCTTCATAACAGAGCATCTCAAGATGATCTCATACTAGGTGATCTGTGGGTATCTATCAAAGCTCTTGTGATTTGTCCTCCCAGTAAGAAGGAGCTCATGCAAAACATTTCAGTCCTCCATTTTTATTAATGTCTCTGTTGAAGGAGGATTCTGCTGTAGACTCTCAACTACCATTAGAGAACTAAGCAGATCACCATGTTTCCTACCAGAGGAATATTCTTACTGACGGTATATTTAACAGGTGTTTATACTGTCTATCAAATAAACAAGTAGTTTCAACTTAGTTTTAGTTTCAACTTCAACAATATCTCTGCTTTTTATTTCCACAGGTGTTCATGGTCAGACACTGACTAAGTCTGGACCAGTAGTTAAAAAGCCTGGATAATCCCACAAACTGACCTGTACAGCCTCTCGCTTCACATTCAGAATATATAGGATGGGTTGGATCAGACAGGCACCTGGGAAAGGACTGGAGTGGGTTGCTTATATTAGCACACAGAGTAATCCAATCTCTTACTCCTGTCAGTCCAGGGTAGATTCACCATCTCCAGAGATGACTCCAGCAGTAAGCTGTACCTACAGATGAACAGTCTGAAGAGTGAGGACACAGCAGTGTATTACTGTGCTAGAGAGTCACAGTGGTAAACTAATGGGAGCTGCCGTACAAAAACCACTTCCGCATTCAGCACAGATAATCTTATTTCTTATGAACGTTAATAGCAATATGTTTCCAATTACCGCAATACATTTGATTTTACAATAATAACTTGATGCATGTAGTATAGGATTACCAATAATAAGAAAACAATGTTTAACCATTCTAGAGTGTAGTGTTAGAAACTGACACATTATAAATATTTTACCACCATTTGCACTGATATTCCCAGTACTTTTATACTGATTATCTTCATTATGCAATTATAATCTCACCCCTCGCTTCCTCTCACTCTCTGTTATATAATGCTCTGTCTGTCCTACATTCTTAGGAAAAAGGTTCCAAAGGGATTCTTCAGCTGTCCCCATATTAGAACCCTTTTGGGTTCCATTTAGAACCCTCTGTGAAAATAGTCCTACATGGAACCAAAAAGGGTTCTTCCAAGGATTCTCCCATGGAGACAGCCAAGGAACTCTTTTAGGTTCTAGATAGCTCCTTTTTTTTCTAAGTGTGTAGTATGTCTGAGTCCTGGAGAGTAGAGAAGGGCAGCTCCCACCAGTTCACCTTCAACACAAATCATGTTCCCTGCATCTCTGCTGCTGCTACTGGCAGCTGTATCCTGTGAGTTCCTGACTGTAATCTTTTCAGTATAACCTGTGTTGATGTGATACTGATGTGACTCCTTGATTGATCTGACCTGTCATTCCTCTCCCTCCTCAGGAGTTCACTGTCAGGTCGTACTCACACAGGCTGAACAGTCAGTCCAGGGGAGCCCCGGGGGACTCCTCAAATTCACATGTGCCTGTAGTGGATTTACTCTCAGCAGTACTTGAATGCACTGGATCCACCAGGCACCTGGAAAAGGACTTGAATGGATCATTTACTATCATTCTGACCGAAGTAAGAGCAATGCCCAGGTAGTACAGGGCCGATTCACTGCATCGAAGGACCGCACTAATTTCTTTCTGCACATAAGCCAGTTGAAGCCAGAGGACTCTGCATTGTATTACTGTGCTAGAGACTCACTATGGTTAAACAAATGAGAATAGCCGTACAAAACCCATCTGGTAGAAAAAGGAAGGACGTGCACAAACACACAGACACACATACGGTATGACCAGTGGACCATGACAAGGGGATACATGAGGTACAATTCTAATGATGTATCAAATAATAACACAATGATACACCTGTTAAATACATGGTGCTAGAGTTGTTGATGCACCAACAGGGGACTCTCTCTCCCTATGATTAAAATAAAAAGACCCGTACTGATGAAGGCTCTGATAATCATAAAGTATAATATGGATGTTTATTCAAAATGCTTTAGTTTGTCAAAACGAAAGTAGTGTCTTAAATATGTTTCATCCACCACAAGTAGTACCTAATGCTGTAAATGTAGTATTTCATATTTACCCCATCCTCCTATTCAAAAAGATAACCTAAAGAGGGTCTCTGAGTTTTCAGATTGCAAAGGTTGTGTCCAGTAATATTGGAGATGGTCCTGTAGTGTCTCTTACCCTTTTATGTATCCCCTCCCCCTTTACGTCAATGCAAACCTGGTTCTCTCCCTACTTAAACCGAATATGGCTGTCTGTGTCTGTTCTCGTTCCTCCCTCTGTGTCCTGGAGAGTAGAGAAGAGCAGCTCCACCAGTTCAGCTTCAACACAAACCATGTTCCCTGAAACTCTGCTGCTGCTGCTGGCAGCTGTCTTATGTGAGTCTCTCTGGGTTTGGAGGAAGAACAAAGCAAATACAATTGCCTGTAGTATAAAACTGGCTTCAACACAACTACTAGAATTTATATAGTGTAACATGTTGCTATTTTGTGTATTTCATATTGTTCATTATTTTATTTCCCAGGTGTACAGAGTTATGAATTCTCTCAGCCATCATCTATGACTGTCCTGCCAGGTCAACCACTGACCATCTCCTGTAAGGTCTCATATTCAGTTACTAACACTTGGACAGCTTGGATCCGAAAGCCTGCAGGGAAAACACTGGAGTGGATTGGAAATGTATATTCTGGAGACACAGAACACAAGGATTCACTGAAGAACAAGTTCAGCCTCTCAGTAGACTCTAGCAGTAATACTGTGTTTTTAAAAGGGCAGAACCTTCAGACTGAAGACTCAGCTGTGTATTATTGTGCCTACCCTCACAGTGATACAAACCAGCACAAGAGCTGTACAAAAACCAAACTCTTGGGATATGCTGTACATAAAATGGAAGCTGAAGAGCAGACGTAATTCTCCTCTGTTCCACTCAAAAAATATATGTTTTATCCATAAAATACTCAATGAGAAAGTTTAGCTCCTTTTTATTTAACTAGGCAAGTCAGTTAAGAAAAAATTCTAATTTTCAATGACAGCCTAGCCTCTTGAAACTAGGGGGCACTATTTTTATTTTTGGAAAAATAACGTTCCCAAAGTAAACCGCCTATTTCTCAGGACCAGATGCTAGAATATGCATATACAGTGCCTTGCGAAAGTATTCGGCCCCCTTGAACTTTGCGACCTTTTGCCACATTTCAGGCTTCAAACATAAAGATATAAAACTGTATTTTTTTGTGAAGAATCAACAACAAGTAGGACACAATCATGAAGTGGAACGACATTTATTGGATATTTCAAACTTTTTTAACAAATCAAAAACTGAAAAATTGGGCGTGCAAAATTATTCAGCCCCTTTACTTTCAGTGCAGCAAACTCTCTCCAGAAGTTCAGTGAGGATCTCTGAATGATCCAATGTTGACCTAAATGACTAATGATGATAAATACAATCCACCTGTGTGTAATCAAGTCTCCGTATAAATGCACCTGCACTGTGATAGTCTCAGAGGTCCGTTAAAAGCGCAGAGAGCATCATGAAGAACAAGGAACACACCAGGCAGGTCCGAGATACTGCTGTGAAGAAGTTTAAAGCCGGATTTGGATACAAAAAGATTTCACAAGCTTTAAACATCCCAAGGAGCACTGTGCAAGCGATAATATTGAAATGGAAGGTGTATCAGACCACTGCAAATCTACCAAGACCTGGCCGTCCCTCTAAACTTTCTGCTCATACAAGGAGAAGACTGATCAGAGATGCAGCCAAGAGGCCCATGATCACTCTGGATGAACTGCAGAGATCTACAGCTGAGGTGGGAGACTCTGTCTATAGGACAACAATCAGTCGTATATTGCACAAATCTGGCCTTTATGGAAGAGTGGCAAGAAAAATGCAATTTCTTAAAGATATCCATAAAAAGTGTTTGTTAAAGTTTGCCACAAGCCACCTGGGAGACACACCAAACATGTGGAAGAAGGTGCTCTGGTCAGATGAAACCAAAATTTAACTTTTTGGCAACAATGCAAAACGTTATGTTTGGCGTAAAAGCAACACAGCTGAACACACCATCCCCACTGTCAAACATGGTGGTGGCAGCATCATGGTTTGGGCCTGCTTTTCTTCAGCAGGGACAGGGAAGATGGTTAAAATTGATGGGAAGATGGATGGAGCCAAATACAGGACCATTCTGGAAGAAAACCTGATGGAGTCTGCAAAAGACCTGAGACTGGGACGGAGATTTGTCTTCCAACAAGACAATGATCCAAAACATGAAGCAAAATCTACAATGGAATGGTTCAAAAATAAACATATCCAGGTGTTAGAATGGCCAAGTCAAAGTCCAGACCTGAATCCAATCGAGAATCTGTGGAAAGAACTGAAAACTGCTGTTCACAAATGCTCTCCATCCAACCTCACTGAGCTCGAGCTGTTTTGCAAGGAGGAATGGGAAAAAATTTCAGTCTCTCGATGTGCAAAACTGATAGAGACATACCCCAAGCGACTTACAGCTGTAATCGCAGCAAAAGGTGGCGCTACAAAGTATTAACTTAAGGGGGCTGAATAATTTTGCACGCCCAATTTTTCAGTTTTTGATTTGTTAAAAAAAGTTTGAAATATCCAATAAATGTCGTTCCACTTCATGATTGTGTCCCACTTGTTGTTGATTCTTCACAAAAAAATACAGTTTTATATCTTTATGTTTGAAGCCTGAAATGTGGCAAAAGGTCGCAAAGTTCAAGGGGGCCGAATACTTTCGCAAGGCACTGTAATTGACAGCTTAGGATAGAAAACACTCTAAAATATTGTCTGTGAGTACAACAGAACTGATATTGCAGGCGAAACCCTGAGGGAAATCCAATCAGGAAGTGCCTCTTATTTTGAAACTGTTGTGTTCCTATGCCCCCCTATTGGGCATTGAAAGGGATATCAACCTTTCAAGGGATTTTTTTTTATCAATAATGACTAATTATGTATACATTTCAATCAGGACTGACTAATCAGAAAACATATGTCACTGTATAGATGTATGCATTTTCTTTTTAATCTTAGTACTGAATATAATGTGTGTAAATGTAATCAAGAATTAGAACAATGACTGTCTGTTCCTTGGTAGAAATGAATGAACTTATAGCCAGACTGGCTAGAATGCTTATCTACACAGGCAGACCTTGGCTTGCGTCGTAAATTATCTTAGTAGGGAGAGACAATGTGGGAAGGCTTGAGAACTATACAGCCATTGTACTGCTGGTTGATGAGACGGGGTAGTACGAAAACGAATGACGTCATTTTCAGTTTATAATCTGTGGTAAACTGTATCATGTTCAGTACTCTCGAGAATAAATGCAGCTGGTTGATTTTTGAGACTGGTCTCTGTCCATTTAATGCAAATAAGAGTCTTACAAATTCTTAGGAATTGACAGTGTTTAATTTTAATTGGGTATTAAAACACAACCAGATTCCTTTTTCTACTTATTCCCTAAGGTGTCTACAGCATTTTGACGTAGTTTCACGCCTTTGTGTTGAAGAATAAGCGTAAACGACTACATTGCATAAGTGGCCAGCTGAGGGCTCTCAGAGTGATTCTTGCGTAAAAGACAGAGGTAGTCATTTTTCCTCTCGCTCCTACTGAAAAGCCAATTGTCCCGGTTGATATATTATCGAATAGATATTTGAAAAACACCTTGAGGATTGATTATAAAAACCGTTTTCCATGTTTCTGTCGATATTATGGATATAATTTGGATTTATTTCGCCGT